>NW_028294046.1:0-32000 GCF_964341445.2 Mesoplodon mirus | reverse complement strand
TGACCTCAACGAAGCACACCTGGGGAGGGCGGGCCGACAGGGTAAGGCTGCCCAGGTCAGCTAATCCACAACCCTCAGGGAATCACATTGTTGAAAATGGACCCCGCTAAGGCAGAAGAGAAGCCAAGGGAAAAAAGGACACAATGCCAATTGCAGCACCGTAGATGAGTCTAGAAGTAATCACGTGACTTGTAGTAAGTCAGAAAGTGAAAGACACATATCATATCATATCACTTATAGGTGTTACCTAAAAATGGATACCAGGGCAGATATTTCCACGGAGAAGGGCAATCACAGATTCATTAAACAAACTTATGGTTCTCCAATGGAAAGGTGTGAGGATTCGTTTCATTACGATATCGGGGTTAACAGACATATACAAACACAGGTGACATATATAATCACCAAAGACCTACAGAATACCAAGAGAGGACTACTCAACATTCTGTCATAACGTACATGGGAAAAGGATCCCAGGAAGAACAGACATGTGTATATGTGTAAAAGAACCACATCTTCCACACCTACAACAAGCCAAACATTGTAATCAAACTTGCTGTAATAAAAAATAAAAAATTAAATTAAAAACACGAACAAGAAGTAGTGAGACAAACGTGAGGGGCTTTCTCCTGGCACATTGCATTCTAAACTCCAATCTAGAACACCACTTCCACTGAGGCTCTCTTGCCCTAGTAACCAGATTTGGTAAGGGTGAACTGCTGCCACCTTGTGGCCGTTTCACACAACAGCAGCTTTAATCCCAACGCTAATGGTCAGTTGATATTCAAAATCATTGCAGGCCTGTAAATGACACATGCCCTGAAATCAAATCCTGGGGTCACATATCGACCAAAAAATTCAAAGGACGTCCATATTTCAAAACGACCGTTTCAAAAGGCATATTTTACGCACATTAGTGTTCTGCTTCTTTTCCTTTCTTTCCTTTTTTGTTAAAAAAAACGGGAATGGAAAAAGGCCTCCCTCAGAATGGGTGAAAATCGTGGCAAACGAATCAATGGACAGAGGTTTAATCTCCAATATATATAAAAAGTTCATGCAGCTTAATATTAAAAAAACAATCAACCCAAAAAAATGGGCAGAAGATCTAAAGAGACGTTTCTTCAAAGGACACACAGAGATGGCCAAGACGCACATGAAAAGCTGCTCAACAGCACTAATTATTAGAGAAATGCAAATCAAAACTACAATGAGGTATCACCTCACACCTGTTAGAATCGGCATCATCAGAAAATCTACAAACAACCAATTCTGGGGAGGGTGTGGACAAAAGGAGCCCTCTTCCACTATTGGTGGGAATGTAAATTGATACAGTCCCTATGGAGAACAGTATGGAGTTTCCTTAAAAAAATTAGAAATAGAATTACCGTCTGATCCAGCAATCCCACTTCTGGGCATATACCCAGAGAAAACCGTATTTCAAAAAGGCACATTCACCACAATGTTCGTTGCAGCACTATTTACAATAGCCAGGTAATGGAAGCAACCTAAATGCCCACAGACAGATGAGTGGAAAAAGATGTGGTACATATATAAAATGGAATATTACTCGGCCATAAAAAGGAATGAAACTGGGTCATTTGTAGAGACATCGATGGATCGAGAGACTGTCATACAGAATGAAGTAAGTCAGAAAGAGGAAAACAAATATTGTATATTAATGCATATATGTGGAGCCTAAAAATGGTACAGATGAACTGGTTTGCAGGGAAGAAATAGAGACACAGAGGTAGAGAACAAACGTATGGAAACCAAGTGTGGGAAGCCATGGGGTGGTGGTGGTGGGATGAGTTGGGAGATTGGGATTGACCTGTATACATGTATATGCATAAAATACATAACTAATAATAACGTGCTGTATAAAAAAAATAAATTAAATTAAATTTCAAAATTTTAAAAAATAAAATTTAAAAATAAAACAAAAAAAAGTACTTCCCGTCACACAGATGTATTTATAGGAATGAATTATTTCCATTCTTCTATCTATAAATACATAAAAGAGGAATAAAATCTAACTTGAACCATAAAAGAAAAAAAATACCTGAACCCACGAGTTATACAGAGGAAAACCCTATCACGGCACTTGCTCCAGTGGTAAACAATTCTGAAATTGGTCAGTGGTGGGGAATCATCTCCCATACAGCCAGCAACCCACCCCCCACGCAAGGAGCGTCCTCATTGCAAAGCTGGGGGACCGTGCCGAGGCATCTGTGAGTAAACGTGAGCTGAGCCCCAGGCCAGCTGCTGCTGAACTGTTCCCACCCTTTCCAGGTAAAACAACTGAATATGTACAAGGGCTTGAAAGCCTAGAGGAAGGACCGTGGAGCCACACCAGCGACAGCACGCAAGCCATCTTGGTGCCTGCAGGCCAGCTAGGGTGGTCCTGGCCCCGGGCGCTCTTCCAGAAGCTTTCCATTGCCCTGCCAGAAAAACCCCTCCTTCCCGGATCCCACTGCTTTTTTCCTTCCTCACCTCTGTCTGGAGAGAATTTCCAGCGGAAGGTATGGGTGACACATCCTCTTCTTTACAGGCGGCAGCCTGGCAACTCCTGCAGAAAGGCCAGCAGAACCCCACTCACACCGGGCCACCCACAAAGCTGTGGCCCCTCACTCCCTCCCACCAGCACAGCCCCGAGACTCCTGACGGGCAGAGAATATGGAGTCAGGCACAGCTTCAGGGGCTATTGCTGCCTGGAGCGCTATTTATATTGACCTCAAAGAGGCACACCTGGGGAGGTCGGGCCGGCAGGGTAAGGCTGCCCAGGTCAGCTCATCCACAACCCTCAGGGAATCACATTGTTGAAAATGGACCCCGCTAAGGCAGAAGAGAAGCCAAGGGAAAAAAGGACACAATGCCATTTGCAGCACCGTAGATGAGTCTAGAAGTAATCACGTGACTTGTAGTAAGTCAGAAAGTGAAAGACACATATCATATCATATCACTTATAGGTGTTACCTAAAAATGGATACCAGGGCAGATATTTCCACGGAGAAGGGCAATCACAGATTCATTAAACAAACTTATGGTTCACCAATGGAAAGGTGTGAGGATTGGTTTCATTACGATATCGGGGTTAACAGACATATACAAACACAGGTGACATATATAATCACCAAAGACCTACAGAATACCAAGAGAGGACTACTCAACATTCTGTCATAACGTACATGGGAAAAGGATCCCAGGAAGAACAGACATCTGTATATGTGTAAAAGAACCACATCTTCCACACCTACAGCCAGCCAAACATTGTAATCAAACTTGCTGTAATAAAAAATAAAAAAATTAAATTAAAAACACGAACAAGTAGTAGTGAGACAAACGTGAGGGGCTTTCTCCTGGCACATTCCATTCTAAACTCCAATCTAGAACACCACTTCCACTGAGGCTCTCTTGCCCTAGTAACTAGATTTGGTAAGGGTGAACTGCTGCCACCTTGTGGCCGTTTCACACAACAGCAGCTTTAATCCCAACGCTAATGGTCAGTTGACATTCAAAATCATTGCAGGCCTGTAAATGACACCTGCCCTGAAAACAAATCCTGGGGTCACATATCGACCAAAAAATTCAAAGGACGTCCATATTTCAAAATGACCTTTTCAAAAGGCATATTTTACGCACATTAGTGTTCTGCTTCTTTTCCTTTCTTTCCTTTTTTGTTAAAAAACACGGGAATGGAAAAAGGCATCCCTCAGGATGGGTGAAAATCGTTGCAAACGAATCAATGGACACAGGTTCAATCTACAATATATATAAACAGTTCATGCAGCTTAATATTAAAAAAAGAAACATCCCCCAAAAAAATGGGCAGAAGATCTAAAGAGACGTTTCTTCAAAGGAGACACAGAGGTGGCCAAGACGCACATGAAAAGCTGCTCAACAGCACTAATTATTAGAGAAATGCAAATCAAAACTACAATGAGGTATCACCTCACACCTGTTAGAATCGGCATCATCAGAAAATCTACAAACAACCAATTCTGGGGAGGGTGTGGACAAAAGGAGCCCTCTTCCACTATTGGTGGGAATGTAAATTGATACAGTCCCTATGGAGAACAGTATGGAGTTTCCTTAAAAAAATAGAAATAGAATTACCATCTGATCCAGCAATCCCACTTCTGGGCATATACCCAGAGAAAACCGTATTTCAAAAAGGCACATTCACCACAATGTTCGTTGCAGCACTCTTTACAATAGCCAGGTAATGGAAGCAACCTAAAT
This sequence comes from Mesoplodon mirus, assembly GCF_964341445.2. NCBI lineage: Eukaryota > Metazoa > Chordata > Mammalia > Artiodactyla > Ziphiidae > Mesoplodon > Mesoplodon mirus. The sequence continues at coordinate 27,761 of NW_028294046.1, read as the reverse complement.
GCCCACAGACAGATGAATGGATAAAGATGTGGTACATATATAAAATGGAACATGACTCAGCCATAAAAAGGAATGAAACTGGGTCATTTGTTGAGACATCGATGGATCGAGAGACTGTCATACAGAATGAAGTAAGTCAGAAAGAGGAAAACAAATATTGTATATTAATGCATATATGTGGAGCCTAAAAATGGTACAGATGAACTGGTTTGCAGGGAACAAATAGAGACACAGATGTAGAGAACAAACGTATGGACACCAAGTGTGGGAAGCCATGGGGTGGTGGTGGTGGGATGAGTTGGGAGATTGGGATTGACCTGTATACATGTATATGCATAAAATACATAACTAATAATAACCTGCTGTATAAAAACATAAATAAAATTAAATTTCAAAATTTAAAAAAATAAAATTTAAAAATAAAACAGAAAAATTTCTTCCCGTCACACAGATGTATTTATAGGAATGAATTATTTCCATGCTTATATTTATAAATACATAAAAGAGGAATAAAATCTAACTTCAACCATAAAAAGAAAAAAAATTGAACCCACGAGTTATACAGAGGAAAACCCTATCACGGCACTTGCTCCAGCGGTAAACAGTTCTGAAATTGGTCAGAGGTGCGGAACCATCTCCCATACAGCCAGCCACTCACCCCCCACACAAGGAGCGTCCTCATTGCAAAGCTGGGGGACCGTGCCGAGGCATCTGTGAGTAAACGTGAGCTGAGCCCCAGGCCAGCTGCTGCTGAACTGTTCCCACCCTTTCCAGGTAAAACACCTGAATATGTACAAGGGCTTGAAAGCCTAGAGGAAGGACCGTGGAGCCACACCAGCGACAGCACGCAGGCCAACTTGGTGCCTGCAGGCCAGCCAGCGGGATCCTGGACCCTGGCGCTCTTCCAGAAGCTTTCCATTGCCCTTCCTGAGATACCCCTCCTGTCCCGGCCCCCACTGCTTTTTTCCTTCCTCACCTCTGTCCGGAGAGAAATTCCAGCGGAAGGTATGGGTGACACATCCTCTTCTTTACAGGCGGCAGCCTGGCAACTCCTGCAGAAAGGCCAGCATAACCCCACTCACACCGGGCCACCCACAAAGCTGTGGCCCCTCACTCCCTCCCACCAGCACAGCCCCGAGACTGCTGACGGGGCAGAGAATATGGAGTCAGGCACAGCTTCAGGGGCTATTGCTGCCTGGAGCTCTGTTTATATTGACCTCAACGAGGCACACCTGGGGAGGGCGGGCCGGCAGGGTAAGGCTGCCCAGGTCAGCTAATCCACAACCCTCAGGGAATCACATTGGTGAAAATGGACCCCGCTAAGGCAGAAGAGAAGCCAAGGGAAAAAGGGACACAATGCCATTTGCAGCACCGTAGATGAGTCTAGAAGTAATCACGTGACTTGTAGTAAGTCAGAAAGTGAAAGACACATATCATATCATATCACTTATAGGTGTTACCTAAAAATGGATACCAGGGCAGATATTTCCACGGAGAAGGGCAATCACAGATTCTTTAAACAAACTTATGGTTCACCAATGGAAAGGTGTGAGGATTGGTTTCATTACGATATCGGGGTTAACAGACATATACAAACACAGGTGACATATATAATCACCAAAGACCTACAGAATACCAAGAGAGGACTACTCAACATTCTGTCATAACGTACATGGGAAAAGGATCCCAAGAAGAACAGTCATCCGTATATGTGTAAAAGAACCACATCTTCCACACCTACAACAAGCCAAACATTGTAATCAAACTTGCTGTAATAAAAAATAAAAACTTAAATTAAAAACACGAACAAGAAGTAGTGAGACAAACGTGAGGGGCTTTCTCCTGGCACATTCCATTCTAAACTCCAATCTAGAACACCACTTCCACTGAGGCTCTCTTGCCCTAGTAACCCGATTTGGTAAGGGTGAACTGCTGCCACCTTGTGGCCGTTTCACACAACAGCAGCTTTAATCCCAACGCTAATGGTCAGTTGATATTCAAAATCATTGCAGGCCTGTAAATGACACCTGCCCTGAAAACAAATCCTGGGGTCACATATCGACCAAAAATTTCAAAGGACGTACATATTTAAAAACGACCGTTTCAAAAGGCATATTTTACGCACATTAGTGTTCTGCTTCTTTTCCTTTCTTTCCTTTTTTGTTAAAAAACACGGGAATGGAAAAAGGCATCCCTCAGAATGGGCGAAAATCATTGCAGACGAATCAATGGACAGAGGTTTAATCTCCAATATAAATAAATAGCTCATGCAGCTTAATATTAAAAAAAACAATCAACCCAAAAAAAAATGGGCAGAAGATCTAAAGAGACGTTTCTTCAAAGGAGACACAGAGATGGCCAAGACGCACATGAAAAGCTGCTCAACAGCACTAATTATTAGAGAAATGCAAATCAAAACTACAATGAGGTATCACCTCACACCTGTTAGAATCGGCATCATCAGAAAATCTACAAACAACCAATTCTGGGGAGGGTGTGGACAAAAGGAGCCCTCTTCCACTATTGGTGGGAATGTAAATTGATACAGTCACTATGGAGAACAGTATGGAGTTTCCTTAAAAAATCTAGAAATAGAATTACCATCTGATCCAGCAATCCCACTTCTGGGCATATACCCAGAGAAAACCGTATTTCAAAAATGCACATTCACCACAATGTTCGTTGCAGCACTATTTATAATAGCCAGGTAATGGAAGCAACCTAAATGCCCACAGACAGATGAGTGGATAAAGATGTGGTACATATATAAAATGGAATATTACTCGGCCATAAAAAGGAATGAAACTGGGTCATTTGTAGAGACATCGATGGATCGAGAGACTGTCATACAGAATGAAGTAAGTCAGAAAGAGGAAAACAAATATTGTATATTAATGCATATATGTGGAGCCTAAAAATGGTACAGATGAACTGGTTTGCAGGGAAGAAATAGAGACACAGAGGTAGAGAACAAACGTATGGACACCAAGTGTGGGAAGCCATGGGGTGGTGGTGGTGGGATGAGTTAGGACATTGGGATTGACCTGTATACATGTATATGCATAAAATACATAACTAATAATAACGTGCTGTATAAAAAAATAAAATTAAATTTCAAAATTTTAAAAAATAAAATTTAAAAATAAAAGAGAAAAAAGTTCTTCCCGACACACAGATGTATTTATAGGAATGAATTGTTTCCATGCTTATATCTATAAATATATAAAAGAGCAATAAAATCTAACTTGAACCATAAAAGAAAAAAAAAACCTGAACCCACGAGTTATACAGAGGAAAACCCTATCAGGGCACTTGCTGCAGTGGTAAACAATTCTGAAATTGGTCAGAGGTGGGAAACCATCTCCCATACAGCCAGCAACCCACCCCCCACGCAAGGAGCGTCCTCATTGCAAAGCTGGGGGACCGTGCCGAGGCATCTGTGAGTAAACGTGAGCTGAGCCCCAGGCCAGCTGCTGCTGAACTCTTCCCACCCTTCCCAGGTAAAACACCTGAATATGTACAAGGGCTTGAAAGCCTAGAGGAAGGGCCGTCGAGCCACACCAGCGACAACACGCAGGCCAACTTGGTGCCTGCAGGCCAGCCAGGGTGGTCTTGGCCCCGGGCGCTCTTCCGGAAGCTTTCCATTGCCCTGTCTGAGATACCTCTCCTGTCCCGGCCCCCACTGCTTTTTTCCTTCCTCACCTCTGTCCGGAGAGAAATTCCAGGGGAAGGTATGGGTGACAAATTCTCTTCTTTACAGGTGGCAGCCTGGCAACTCCTGCAGAAAGGCCAGCAGAGTCCCACTCACACCGGGCCACTCACAAAGCTGTGGCCCCTCACTCCCTCCCACCAGCACAGCCCCGAGACTGCTGACGGGGCAGAGAATATGGAGTCAGCCATAGCTTCAGGGGCTATTGCTGCCTGGAGCGCTGTTATATTGACCTCAACGAGGCACACCTGGGGAGGGCGGGCCGGCAGGGTAAGGCAGCCCAGGTCAGCTAATCCACAACCCTCAGGGAATCACATTGGTGAAAATGGACCTCGCTAAGGCAGAAGAGAAGCCAAGGAAAAAAAGGACACAATGCCATTTACAGTACCGTAAATGAGTCTAGAAGTAATCACGTGACTTGTAGTAAGTCAGAAAGTGAAAGACACATATCATATCATATCACTTATAGGTGTTACCTAAAAATGGATACCAGGGCAGATATTTCCACGGAGAAGGGCAATCACACATTCATTAAACAAACTTATGGTTCACAAATGGAATGGTGTGAGGATTGGTTTCATTGCAATATCGGAGTTAACAGACATATACAAACACAGGTGACATATATAATCACCAAAGACCTACAGAATACCAAGAGAGGACTACTCAACATTCTGTCATAACGTACATGGGAAAAGGATCCCAGGAAGAACAGACATCTGTATATGTGTAAAAGAACCACATCTTCCACACCTACAACAAGCCAAACATTGTAATCAAACTTGCTGTAATAAAAAAAAAAATTAAATTAAAAACACGAACAAGAAGTAGTGAGACAAACTTGAAGGGCATTCTCCTGGCACATTCCATTCTAAATTCCAATCTAGAACACCACTTCCACTGAGGCTCTCTTGCCCTAGTAACCAGATTTGGTAAGGGTGAACTGCTACCACCTTGTGGCCGTTTCACACAACAGGAGCTTTAATCCCAACGCTAATGGTCAGTTGATATTCAAAATCATTGCAGGCCTGTAAATGACACCTGCCCTGAAAACAAATCCTGGGGTCACATATCGACCAAAAAATTCAAAGGACGTCCATATTTCAAAGCGACCGTTTCAAAAGGCATATTTTACGCACATTAGTGTTCTGCTTCTTTTCCTTTCTTTCCTTTTTTGTTAGAAAAAACGGGAATGGAAAAAGGCATCCCTCAGAATGGGCAAAAATCAGTGCAAACGAATCAATGGACAGAGGTTTAATCTCCAATATATATAAAGAGCTCATGCAGCTTAATATTAAAAAAACAAACAAGCCAATACAAAAATGGGCAGAAGATCTAAAGAGACGTTTCTTCAAAGAAGACACAGAGATGGCCAAGACGCACATTAAAAGCTGCTCAACAGCACTAATTATTAGAGAAATGCAAATCAAAACTACAATGAGGTATCACCTCACACCTGTTAGAATCGGCATCATCAGAAAATCTACAAACAACCAATTCTGGGGAGGGTGTGGACAAAAGGAGCCCTCTTCCACTATTGGTGGGAATGTAAATTGATACAGTCACTATGGAGAACAGTATGGAGTTTCCTTAAAAAAACTAGAAATAGAATTACCATCTGATCCAGCAATCCCACTTCTGGGCATATACCCAGAGAATACCGTAAATCATAAAGGCACATTCACCACAATGTTCGTTGCAGCACTATTTACAATAGCCAGGTAATGGAAGCAACCTAAATGCCCACAGACAGATGAATGGATAAAGATGTGGTACATATATAAAATGAAATATTACTCGGCCATAAACAGGAATGAAACTGGCTCATTTGTAGAGACATCGATGGATCGAGAGACTGTCATACAGAATGAAGTAAGTCAGAAAGAGGAAAACAAATACTGTATATTAATGCATATATGTGGAACCTAAAAAATGGTACAGATGAACTGGTTTGCAGGGAAAAAATAGAGACACAGAGGTAGAGAACAAACGTATGTACACCAAGTGTGGGAAACCATGGGGTGGTGGTGGTGGGATGAGTTGGGAGTTTGGGATTGACCTGTATACATGTATATGCATAAAATACATAAATAATAATAACGTGCTGTATAAAAAAATAAAATTTAATGTCAAAATTTTAAAAAATAAAATTTAAAAATAAAAGAGAAAAAATTTCTTCCCGTCACACAGATGTATTTATAGGAATGATTTATTTCCATGCTTATATCTATAAATATATAAAAGAGGAATAAAATCTAACTTGAACCATAAAAGAAAAAAACACCTGAACCTATGAGTTATACAGAGGAAAAACCTATCAGCGCACTTGCTCCAGCGGTAAACAATTCTGAAATTGGTCAGAGGTGGGAAACCATCTCCCATACAACCAGCAACCCACGCCCCACGCAAGGAGCGTCCTCATTGCAAAGCTGGGGGACCGTGCCGAGGCATCTGTGAGTAAACGTGAGCTGAGCCCCAGGCCAGCTGCTGCTGAACTGTTCCCACCCTTCCCAGGTAAAACACCTGAATATGTACAAGGGCTTGAAAGCCTATAGGAAGGGCCGTCGAGCCACACCAGGGACAGCACGCAGGCCAACTTGGTGCCTGCAGGCCAGCCAGGGTGGTCTTGGCCCCGGGCGCTCTTCCAGAAGCTTTCCATTGCCCTGCCTGAGATACCCCTCCTGTCCCGGCCCCCACTGCTTTTTTCCTTCCTCACCTCTGTCCGGAGAGAAATTCCAGCGGAAGGTATGGGTGACACATTCTCTTCTTTACAGGTGGCAGCCTGGCAACTCCTGCAGAAAGGCCAGCAGAACCCCACTCACACCGGGCCACCCACAAAGCTGTGGCCCCTCACTCCCTCCCACCAGCACAGCCCCGAGACTGCTGACGGGGCAGAGAATATGGAGTCAGGCACAGCTTCAGGGGCTATTGCTGCCTGGAGCGCTGTTTATATTGACCTCAACGAGGCACACCTGGGGAGGGCGGGCCGGCAGTGTAAGGCTGCCCAGGTCAGCTAATCCACAACCCTCAGGGAATCACATTGGTGAAAATGGACCTCGCTAAGGCAGAAGAGAAGCCAAGGAAAAAAAGGACACAATGCCATTTGCAGCACCGTAGATGAGTCTAGAAGTAATCACGTGACTTGTAGTAAGTCAGAAAGTGAAAGACACATATCATATCATATCACTTATAGGTGTTACCTAAAAATGCATACCAGGGCAGATATTTCCACGGAGAAGGGCTATCACAGATTCATTAAACAAACTTATGGTTCACCAATGGAATGGTGTGAGGATTGGTTTCATTACAATATCGGGGTTAACAGACATATACAAACACAGGTGACATATATAATCACCAAAGACCTACAGAATACCAAGAGAGGACTACTCAACATTCTGTCATAACGTACATGGGAAAAGGATCCCAGGAAGAACAGACATCTGTATATGTGTAAAAGAACCACATCTTCCACACTTACAACAAGCCAAACATTGTAATCAAACTTGCTGTAATAATAAATAAAAAAATTAAATTAAAAACACGAACAAGAAGTAGTGAGACAAACGTGAGGGGCTTTCTCCTGGCACTTTCCATTCTAAACTCCAATCTAGAACACCACTTCCACTGAGGCTCTCTTGCCCTAGTAACCAGATTTGGTAAGGGTGAACTGCTGCCACCTTGTGGCCGTTTCACACAACAGCAGGTTTAATCCCAGCGCTAATGGTCAGTTGATATTCAAAATCATTGCAGGCCTGTAAATGACACCTGCCCTGAAAACAAATCCTGGGGTCACATATCGACCAAAACATTCAAAGGACGTCCATATTTCAAAACGACCATTTCAAAAGGCATATTTTACGCACATTAGTGTTCTGCTTCTTTTCCTTTCTTTCCTTTTTTTGTTAAAAAAAACGGGAATGGAAAAAGGCATCCCTCAGAATGGGCGAACATCGTTGCAAACGAATCAATGGACAATGGTTTAATCTCCAATATATATAAACAGCACATGCAGCTTAATATTACTAAAACAAACAACCCAATACAAATATGGGCAGAAAATCTAAATAGACGTTTCTTCAAAGAAGACACAGAGATGGCCAAGACGCACATGAAAAGCTGCTCAACAGCACTAATTATTAGAGAAATGCAAATCAAAACTACAATAAGGTATGACGTCACACCCATTAGAGTCGGCATCATCAGAAAATCTACAAACAAAAATTCTGGGGAGGGTGTGGACCAAAGGAACCCTCTTCCACTATTGGTGGGAATGTAAATTGATACAGTCACTATGGAGAACAGTATGGAGGTTCCTTTAAAAAACTAAAAAGAGGAGAATCATCTGAATCAGCAATCACACTTCTGAGCATATACCCATAGAAAAACAAAAATCAAAGAGACACATTCACCACAATGTTCATTGCAGCACTATTTACAATAGCCAGGTAAGGGAAGCAACCTAAATGCCCACAGACAGAAGAACGGATAAAGATGTGGTACATATATAAAATGGAGTTTTACTCAACCATATAAAGGAATGAAACTGGGTCATTTGTAGAGAACTCGATGTATCTAGAGACTGTCATACAGAGTGGAGTAAGTCAGAAACAGAAAAACAAATATTGTATATTAATGCCTATATTTGGTACCTAGAAAAGTGGTACAGATGAACTTGTTTGCAGGGCAGAAATAGAGACACACAGGTAGAGAACAAACGTATGGACACAAAGAGGGGGAAGCCATTGGGTGGTGGTGGTGGTGGGATGAGTTGGGAGATTGGGATTGACCTGTATACATGTAAATGCATAAAATACATAACTAATAATAACCTGCTGTATAAGAAAATAAATTTAAATTTCAAAATTTTTAAAAATAAAACAGAAAAATGTTCTTCCATTCACACAGTTGTATTTATATGAATGACTTATTTCCATGCTTATATCTATAAATACATAAAAGAGGAATAAAATTTAACTTGAAACAATGGAGAAAAAAAAAACCTGAACCCAACAGTTATACAGAGGAAAACCCTATCAAGGCACTTACTCCAGCGGTAAACAATTCTGAAATTGGTCAGATGTGGAGAATCATCTCCCATACAGCCAGCAGCCCCACCCCATGCAAGGAGGGTCCTCATTGCCAAGCTGCGGGACCGTGCCGAGGCGTCTGTGAGTAAACGTGAGCTGAGCCCCAGGCCAGCTGCTGCTGAACTGTTCCCACCCTTCCCAGGTAAAACACCTGAATATGTACAAGGGATTGAAAGCCTAGAGGAAGGGCAGTGGAGTCACACCAGCGACAGCACACAGGCCCACTTGGTGCCTGCTGGCCAGCCAGGATGGTCCTGGCCACAGGCGCTCTTCTGGAAGCTTTCCATTTTCCTGCCTGAGATACCCCTCCTATCCCGGCCCCCACTCCTTTTTTTCCTTCCTCACCTCAGCCCGGAGAGAAATCTCAGCAGACGTTATGGGTGACACATCCTCTTCTTTACAGGTGGCAGCCTGGCAACTCCTAAGCCTTGCCGTTTCCTAACCCTAACCCTAGCCCAGAACGGAAACCCACCACCAGCCCTATACCTTTCCCTACGCCGTAGCCTATTCCTGGCCCGGACGCAGGCACTGAACCTTTCATCAGCACGTATCCTGACCCTGCCATTTTGCCGTACCCTCACCTGTGCCCTTAGCCTTGCTCTTCCCTAACCCTAACCCTAGCCCGGAACGGAAACCCACCACAAGCCCTACACCTTACCCCCAAGCAGTAGCCTACTCCTGGCACGTACGCTGGCACTGACCCATGCATCAGTACGTAGCCTGACCCTCCCACATTTCCGTACCCTCACCTGTGCCCTAAGCCTTGACGTTCCCTAACCCTAACCCTCGCCCGGAACGGAAACCCACCACCATCCCTAGACATTACCTTACGCCGTAGCCTACTCCTGGCATGTACGTTGGCACTGACCCGTGCGTCATCACGTAGCCTGACACTCCCACGTTTCCGTACCCTCACCTGTGCCCTAAGCCTTGCCGTTCCCTCACCCTAACCCTAGCCAGGAACGGAAAACCACCACCAGCCCTACACCTTACCCTACGCCGTAGCCTACTCCTGGCCCGTACGCTGGCACTAACCCGCGCGTCAGCACGTAGCCTGACTGTCACACGTTTCCATACCCTCACCTGTGCCTTAAGCCTTGCCGTTCCCTAACCCTAACCCTATTCCGAAAAGGAAACACACCACCAGCCCTACAGCTTACCCACAAGCCATAGCCTACTCCTGGCCCTTACGCTGGCACTGACCCATGCGTCAGCATGTAGCCTGACACTCCCACGTTTCTGTACCCTCACCTGTGCCCTATGCCTTACCGTTCCCTTACCCTAACCCTAGCCCGGAACGGAAACCCACCACCAGCCCTACACCTTACCCTACGCCGTAGCCTACTCCTGGCCCGAACGCTGGCACTGACCCTTGCGTCAGCACGTAGCCGGACCCTACCACGTTTCCGTACCCTCACCTGTGCCCTAAGTCTTGCCGTTCCCTAAACCTAACCCTAGCCCGGAACGGAAACCCTGCACGAGCCCTACACCTTACCCTACGCCGTAGCCTACTCCTGGCCCGTACGTTGGCACTGACCCGTGCGTCAGTACGTAGCCTGACCTTCACACATTTCCGTACCCTCACCTGTGCCCTAAGCCTTGCCGTTCCCTAACCCTAACCCTAGTACCGAACGGAACCCCACAAACAGCCCTACACCTAAACTCCATGCCATAGCCTACTCATGGCCCGTACGCAGGCACTGACCCGTGCGTCAGCACATATCCTGACCCTCCCACGTTTCCGTAACCTCACCTGTGCACTAAGCCTTGCCGTTCCCTAACCCTAACGCTAGCCCTTAACGGAAACCCACCACCAGCCCTTCACCTAACCCCCAAGCCGTAGCCTACTCCTGGCCGGTACGCTGGCACTGAAACATGCGTCAGGACGTATCCTGACTCTCCCACGTTTCTGTACCCTAACCTGTGCCCTAAGCCTTGCCGTTCCCTAACCATAACCGTAGCCCGGAACGGAAACCCACCACCATCCCTACACGTTACCCTACGCCGTAGCCTACTCTTGGCCTGTACGGTGGCACTGACACTTGCGTCAGCATGTAGCCTGACCCTCCCATGTTTCCGTACCCTCACCTGTGCCCTAAGCCTTGCCGTTCCGTAACCCTAACCCTAGCCCGGAACGGAAACCCACCACCAGCCCTGCACCTTACCCCCAAGCCGTAGCCTAATCCTGGCCCGTTCGGTGGCACTAACCTGAGCATCAGCAAGTAGCCTGACACTCCCACGTTTCCGTACCCTCACCCGTGCCCTAAGCCTTGCCGTTCCGTAACCCTAAACCTAGCCCCGAACGGAAACCCACCACCAGCCCTACACATTACCCTACGCCGTAGCCTACTCCTTGCCCATACGATGGCACTGAACAGTGCGTCAGCACGTAGCCTGACCCTCCCACGTTTCCGTACCCTCACCTGTGCCCTAAGCCTTGCCGTTCCCTAACCCTAACCGTGGTCCACAATGCCAACCCACCACCAGCCCTCCACCTTACCCTACGCCGTAGCCTACTACTGGCCCGTACGCTGGCACTGACACATGCATCAGTACGTAGCCTGACCCTCCCACGTTTCCGTACCTTCACCTGTGCCCTAAACCTTGACGTTCCCTAACCCTAACCCTAGCCCGGAACGGAAACACACCACCATCCCTAGACATTACCCTCCGCCGTAGCCTACTCCTGGCCTGTATGCTGGCACTGACCCGTGCGTCAGCACGTAGCCTGACCCTCCCACATTTCCGTACCCTCACCTGAGCACTAAGCCTTGCCATTCCGTAACCCTAACCCTAGCCCCGAATGGAAACCCACCACCAGCCCTAAACCTTAACCCCGAGCCGTAGCCTAATCCTGGCCCGTACTCTGGCACTGACACGTGTGTCAGCAAGTAGCCTGACCCTCCCACGTTTCAGGACCTTCAACTGTGCCCTAAGCCTGGCCGTTCCTAACACTAACCCTAGCCCAGAAAGGAAACCCACCACCAGCTCTACAACTTACCCCCAAGCCGTAGCCTACTCGTGGCCCGTATGCTGACACTGACCCGTGCGTCAGCACGTAGCCTGACCCTCCCATGTTTCCATACCCTCACCTGTTCCCTAAGCCTTGCCGTTCCCTAACCCTAACCCTAGCCGGAACGGAAAACCACCACCAGCCCTACTCCTTACCATATGTCGTAGCCTACACCTGGCCCGTACGCGGGCACTGAACCGTGCATCAGCACGTAGCCTGACCCTCCCACGTTTCCGTACCCTCACCTGTGCCGTAAGACTTGCCGTTCCCTAACCCTAAACCTAGCCCCGAACGGAAACCCACCACCAGCTCTAAAACTTACCGACAAGCCGTAGCCTACTCCTGGCCCGTACACTGGCACTGACCCGTGTGTCAGCACGTAGCCTGACCCTCCCACGTTTCCGTACCCTCACTTGTGCCCTAAGCTTTGCCATTCCCTAACCCTAAATGTAGCCCGGAACGGAATCCCACCACCTGCCCTACAGCTTAACCTACGCCGTAGCCTACACCTGGCCCGTACGCGGGCACTGACATGTGCTTCAGCACGTAGCCTGACCCTCCCATGTTACCGTACCCTCACCTCTGCCCTAAGCCTTGCCGTTCCCTAACTCTAACCCTAGCCCGAAACGGAAACCCACCACCAGCCCTAAACCTTACCCAAAAGCTGTAGCCTACTCCTGGCCCGTACGCTGGCACTGACCCATGCGTCAGCATGTAGCCTGACACTCCAACGTTTCCGTACCCTCACCTGTGCCCTAAGACTTGCCGTTCCCTAACCCTAACCCTAGCCCCCTACGGAAACCCACAACCAGCCCTACACCTTACCCCCAAGCCGTAGCCTACTCCTGGTCCATACGCTGGCACTGACATGTGCGTCAGCACGTAGCCTGTCCTTCCCACATTAGCGTAACGTCACCTGTGACCTAAGCCTTGCCGTTCCTTAACCCTAACACTAGTACGGAAGGGAAACACACCACAAGCCCTACACCTAAACCCCAAGCCATAGCCAACTCCTGGCCCATACGCTGGCACTGACCCGTGCGTCAGCACGTAGCCTGACCCACCCACGTTTCCTTACCCTCCCCTGTGCCCTAAGCCTTGCTGTTCCCTAACAGTAACCCTAGCCTGGAACGGAAACCCACCACCAGCCCTACACCTAACTCCCAATCCGTAGCCTACTCCTGTCCGGTACGCTGGCACTGACCCGTGCGTCAGCACGTAGCCTGACCCTCCCACGTTTCCGTACCCTCACCTGTGCCCTAAGCCTTGCCGTTCCCTAACCCTAACCCTAGACCGGAACGGAAACCCATCACCAGCCCTAAACCATTCCCTTCCCCGTAGCCTACTCCTGGCCCGTACGCTAGCACTGACCTGTGCGTCAGCATGTAATCTGAGCCCCCCACGTTTCCGTACCCACACCGGGGCCCTAAGCCTTGCCTTTCCCTAACACTAACCCTAGCCCGGAACGGAAACCCACCACCAGTCCTACACCTTACCCTACGCCGTAGCCTACTCCTGGCCCGAACGCTGGAACTGACCCATGGGTCAGCACATAGCCTGACACTACCATGTTTCCGTACCCTCACCTGTGCCCTAACTCTTGCCGTTCCCTAACCCTAAACCTAGCCCGGAACGGAAACCCACCACCAGCCCTACACCTTACCCTACGCCGTAGCTTACTCCTGGCCCGTACGCTGTCACTGACACGTGCGTCAGCACGTAGCCTGACCTTCTCACATTTCCGTACCCTCACCTGTGCCCTAAGCCTTGCCATTCCCTAACCCTAACCCTAGCCCGGAACGGAAACCCACCACCAGCCCTACAACTAACCCCCAAGCCGTAGCCTACTCCTGGCCGGTACGCTGGCACTGACCCGTGCGTCAGCACGTAGCCTGACCCTCCCACGTTTCCGTAAACTCACCTGTGCCCTAAGCCTTGCCGTACCCTAAAGCTAACCCTAGCACGGAACGGAAACACACCACCAGCCCTACAGCTTACCCCCAAGCCATAGCCTACACCTGGCTGGTACGCTGGCACTGACCCGTGCATCAGCACGTAGCCTGACCCTCCCACGTTTCCATACCCTCACCTGTGCCCTAAGCTTTGCCGTTCCCTAACCCTAACCGTAGCCTGGAACGGAAACCCACCACCAGCCCTAAACCTTAACCTACGCCGTAGCCTACTCCTGGCCCATACGCTAGCACTGACCCGTGCGACAGCACATAGCCTGACCCTCCCACGTTTCCGTACCCTCACCTGTGCCCTAAGCCTTGCCGTTCCCTAACCCTAACCCTAGCCCGGAACGGAAACCCACAACCAGCTCTAAACCTTTCCCTACTGGGTAGCCTACGCCTCGCCCGTACGCTCGCACTGACCCGTGCGTCAGCATGTAGTTTAACACTCCCACGTTTCCGAACCCTCACCTGGGCCCTAAGCATTGCCGTTCCCTAACACTAACCCTATCCCGGAACGGAAACCCACCACCAGCCCTACACCTTACCCTACGCCGTAGCCTACTCCTGGCCCGAACTCTGGCACTGACCCGTGCGTCAGCACGTAGCCTGACCCTCCCACGTTCCCTTACCCTCACCTGTGCCCTAAGCCTTGCCGTTCCCTAACATTAACCCTAGCCCGCAACGGAAACCCACCACCAGCCCTACACCTTACCCTACGCCATCGCCTACTCCTGGCCCGTACAGTGGCACTGACACGTGCGTCAGCACGTAGCCTGACCTTCCCACATTTCCGTACCATCACCTGTGCCCTAAGGCTTGCCGTTCCGTAACCCTAAACCTAGTACGGAACGGAAACCCACCACCAGCCCTAAACATAACGCCCAAACCATAGCCTACTCCTGGTCCGTACGCTGGCACTGACCCGTGCGTCAGCATGTAGCCTGACCCTCCCACGTTTCCGTACCCTCACCTGTGCCCTAAGCCTTGCCGTTCCCTAACCCTAACCCTAGCCTGGAATGGAAACCCACCACCAGGCCTACATCTAACCCCCAAGCCGTAGCCTACTCCTGGCCGGTACGCTGGCACTGACACGTGCGTCAGCACGTAGCCTGACCCTCCCACGTTTCCGTACCCTCACCTGTGCCCTAAGATTTGCCGTTCCCTAACTCTAACCCTAGCCCGGAACAGAATCCACCACCAGCCATACACTCTTCCCTACACCGTAGCCTATTCCTGGCCCATACGCTGGCACTGACCCTTGCGTCAGCACGTAGCCTGACCCTCCCACGTTTCCGTACCCTCACCTGTGCCCTAAGCCTTGACGTTCGTTAACCCTAACCCTAGCCTGGAACAGAAACACACCACCAGCCCTACACCTTACCACCACGCCGTAACCTAATTCTTGCCCATATGCCGGCACTGACCCGTGCGTCAGCACGTAGCCTGACCCTCCCACGTTTCCGTAACCTCACCTGTGCCCTAAGCCTTGCCGTTCCCTAACACTAACCCTAGCCCGGAACGAAAACCCACCACCAGACCTACACCTTACACTATGCCGTAGCCTACACCTGGCCCGTACGCGGGTAATGACCTGTGCTTCAGCACGTAGCCTGACCCTCCCATGTTACCATACCCTCACCTGTGTCCTAAGCCTTGCCGTTCCCTTACCCTAACTCTAGCCCGGAAGGGAAACCCACCACAAACCCTACACCTTACCCCCAAGATGTAGCCTACTCCTGGCCCATACGCTGGCACTGACCCGTGCGTCAGCACGTAGCCTGACCCTCCCACGTTTCGGTACCCTCACCTGTGCCCTAAGCATTGACATTTGCTAACCCTAACCCTACCCGGAACAGAAACACACCACCAGCCCTACACCTTACCACCACACCGTAGCCTACTCCTGGCCCATATGCTGGCACTGACACGTGTGACAGCACGTAGCGTGACCCTCCCACGTTTCCGTAACCTCACCTGTGCCCTAAGCCTTGCCGTTCCCTAACCCTAACCCTAGCCCGGAAGGAAAAACCACCACCAGCCCTACACCTTACCCTATGCCGTAGCCTACACCTGGCCCATACGTGGGTAATGACCTGTGCTTCAGCACGTAGCCTAACCCTCCCATGTTACCGTACCCTCACCTGTGCCCTAAGGCTTGCCGTTCCCTCACCCTAACCCTAGCCATGAACGGAAACCCACCAGCAGCCCTAAACATAACCCTACGTCGTAGCCTACTCCTGGCCCGTACGCTGGAACTGACCCGTGCGTCAGCACGTAGCCTGACCTTCCAACATTACCGTACCCTCACCTGTGCCCTAAGCCTTGCCGTTCCCTAACACTAACCCTAGCCTGGAACGGAAACCCACCACCAGCCCTACACCTAACCAACAAGCCGTAGCCTACTCCTGGTCGGTACGCTGGCACTGACCCATGCGTCATCACGTAGCCTGACCCTCCCACGGTTCCGTACCCTCACCTGTGCCCTAAGCTTTGCCTTTCCCTAACCCTACCCATAGCCTGGAATGGAAACCCACCACCAGCCCTAAACCTTATTGTATGCCGTAGCCTAGTCCTGGCCCGTAAGCTGGCACAGACCCGTGCGTCAGCATGTAGCCTAACCCTCCCACGTTTCTGTACCCTCACCTGTGCCCTAAGCCTTGCCGTTCCCTAACCCTAACCCTAGCCCGGAACGGAAACCCACCACAAGCCCTACACCTTACCATACGCCATAGTGTTCTCCTGGCCCGTACACTGTCACTGACCCGTGAGTCTGCACGTAGCCTCACCCTCCCACGTTTCCGTAACCTCAACTGTGCCCTAAGCCTTGCCGTTCCCTCACCCTAACCCTAGCCATGAACGGAAACCCACCAGCAGCCCTACACCTAACCCTACGTCGTAGCCTACTCCTGGCCCATACATTGGCACTGACCCGTGGTCAGCACGTAGCCTGACCCTCCCACGTTTCCGTACCCTCACATGTGCCCTAAGACTTGCCGTTCCCTAACCCTAACCCTAGCCCGGAACGGAAACCCACCACCAGCCGTACACCTTACCACCAAGCCCTAGCCTACTCCTGGCCCGTACGCTGGAACTGACCCGTGCGTCAGCACGTAGCCTGACACTCCCACGTTTGCGGAACCTCACCTGAGCCCTAAGCCTTGCCGTTCCCTAACCCTAACCCTAGCCCTGAAAGGAAACCCACCACCAACCCTACACCTTTCCCTACACTGTAGTCTATTCCTGGCTCGTACGCAGTCACTGACACTTTCATCAGCACGTAGCCTGACACTCCCACGTTTCCGTACCCTCACCTGTGCCCTAAGCCTTGCCGTTCACTAACCCTAACCCTAGCCCAGAACAGAAACCCACCACCAGGCCTACAGCTTACCCCCAAGCCGTAGCCTACTCCTGGTCCATACGCTGGCACTGAACTGTGTGTCAGCACGGAGCCTGACCTTCCAACATTACCGTACCCTCACCTGTGCCCTAAGCCTTGCTGTTCCCTAACACTAACCCTAGCCTGGAACGGAAACCCACCACCAGCCCTACACCTTAACCTACGCCGTAGCCTACTCCTGGCCCATATGCTGGCACTGACCCGTGCGTCAGCACGTAGCCTAACCCTCCCACGTTTCCGTACCCTCACCTGTGCCCTAAGCCTTGACGTTCCCTAACCCTAACCCTAGCCCGGAACAGAAACCCACCACCAGCCCTAAACCTTTCCCTACTGGGTAGCCTAGTCCTCGCCCGTACGCTCGCACTGACACATGCGTCAGCATGTAGTTTGACCCTCCCACGTTTCCGTACCCTCACCTGGGCCCTAAGCCTTGCCGTTCCCTAACACTAACCCTAGCCCGGAACGGAAACCCACCACCAGCCCTACACCTTACCGTGCGCCGTAGCCTACGCCTGGCCCGAACGCTGGCACTGACCTGTGCGTCAGCACGTAGCCTGAACCTCCCACGTTTCCGTACCCTCACCTATGCCCTAAGGCTTGCCGTTCCCTAACACTAACCCTAGCCCGGAACGGAAACCCACCACCAGCCCTACACCTTACCCACCGCCGTCGCCTACTCCTGGCCCGTACACTGGCACTGACACGTGCGTCAGCACGTAGCCTGACCTTCCCACATTTCCGTACCCTCACCTGTGCCCTAAGGCTTGCCGTTCCCTAACCCTAACCCTAGTACGGAACGGAAACACACCACCAGCCCTACAACTAATGCCCAAACAATAGCCTACTCCTGGCCCGTACGCTGGCACTGAACCATGCGTCAGCACGTAGCCTGACCCTCCCACGTTTCCGTACCCTCAACTGTGCCCTAAGCCTTGCCGTTCCCTAACACTAACCCTAGCCCGGAACGGAAACCCACCACCAGCCATACACCTTTCTCTACGACGTAGCCTACTCCTGGCCCGTACGCTGGCACTGACCCTGCATTAGCACGTAGCCTGAACCTCCAACTTTTCTGTACCCTCACCTGTGCCCTAAGCCTTGCCGTTCCCTAACACTAACCCTAGCCCAGAACGGAAACCCACCACCAGCCCTACATCTTACCCCCAAGCCGTAGACTACTCCTGGCCCATACGCTGGCACTGACCCGTGGGTCAGCAAGTAGCCTGACCCTCCCACGATTCCGTACCCTCACCTGTGCCCTTAGCTTTGCTGTTCCCTAACCCTAACCCTAGCCCAGAACGGAAACCCACCACCTGCCCTACACCTTACCCTACGCCGTGGCCTATTCCTGGCCCGAACGCTGGCACTGACCCAGGCGTCAGCACGTAGCCTGATACTCACACGTTTCTGTACCCTCACCTGTGCCCTAAGCCTTGCCGTTCCGTAACCCTAACCCTAGCCAGGAAAGGAAATCCACCACCAGGCCTACACCTTAGCCTACGCCGTACCCTACTCCTGGCCCGTACGCTGACACTGACCAGTGCGTCAGCACGTAGCCTGACACTCCCACGTTTCCGTACCCTCACCTGTGCCCTAAGCCTTGCCGTTCCCTAACCCTAACCCTAGCCCTGAACGTAAACCCACCACTAGCCCTACACATTACCCTACGCCGTAGCCTACTCCTGGCCCGAACGCTGGCAGTGACCCGTGCGTAAGCACGTAGCCTGACACTCCCACGTTTCCGTACCCTCACCTGTGCCCTAAGCCTTGCCGTTCCCTAACCCTAACCCTACCCCGGAACGGAAACCCACCACCTGCCCTACACCTTACCCTACGCCGTAGCCTACTCCCGGCCCATACGGTGGCACTGACCCGTGAGTCAGCACGTAGCCAGAACTTCCCACATTTCCGTACCCTCACCTTTGCCCTAAGCCTTGCCGTTCCCTAACCCTAACCCTAGCCCTGAAAGGAAACCCACCACCAGCCCTACACCTTTCCCTACACCGTAGCCTATTCCTGGCTCGTACGCAGGCACTGACCCTTTCATCAGCACGTAGCCTGACACTCCCAAGTTTCCGTAACCTCACCTGTGCCCTAAGCCTTGCCGTTCACTAACCCTAACCCTTGCCCAGAACAGAAAACCACCACCAGCCCTACACCTTACCCACAAGCCGTAGCCTACTCCTGGTCCATACGCTGGCACTGACCCGTGCGTTAGAACGTATCCTGACCCTGCCACGTTGCCGTACCCTCACCTGTGCCCTAAGCCTTGCCGTTCCCTAACCCTAACCCTAGCCCGGAACGGAAAAGCACCACAAGCCCTACAACTTACCCCCAAGCCGTAGCCTACTCCTGGTCGGTACGCTGGCACTGACCCGTGCGTCATCACGTAGCCTGACCCTCCCACGGTTCCGTACCCTCACCTGTGCCCTAAGCTTTGCCTTTCCCTAACCCTATCCGTAGCCCGGAACAGAAACCCACCACCAGCCCTACACCTTAACCTACGCCGTAGCCTACTCCTGGCCCATATGCTGGCACTGACCTGTGCGTCAGCACTTAGCCTAACCCTCCCACATTTCCGTACCCTCACCTGTGCCCTAAGCCTTGACGTTCCCTAACCCTAAACCTAGCCCGGAACAGAAACCCACCACCAGCCCTAAACCTTTCCCTACTGGGTAGCCTACTCCTCGCCCGTACGCTCGCACTGACCCGTGCATCAGCACGTAGTCTGACCCTCCCACGTTTCCGTACCCTCACTTGTGCCCTAAGCCTTGCCGTTCCCTAACCCTAACCCTAGCCCAGAACGGAAACCCACCACCAGCCCTAAACCTTTCCCTACTGGGTAGCCTACTCCTCGCCCGTACGCTCGCACTGACCCGTGCGTCAGCATGTAGTTTAACACTCCCACGTTTCCGTACCCTCACCTGGGCCCTAAGCATTGCCGTTCCCTAACACTAACCCTAGCCAGGAACGGAAACCCACCACCAGCCCTACACCTTACCGTACGCCGTAGCCTACTCATGGCCCGAACTCTGGCACTGACCCGTGCGTCAGCACATAGCCTGACCCTCCCACGTTTCCTTACCCTCACCTTGCCCTAAGCCTTGCCGATCCCTAACCCTAACCCTAGCCCGCAACGGTAACCCACCACCAGCCCTACACCTTACCCAACGCCGTCGCCTACTCCTGGCCCGTACACTGGCACTGACACGTGCGTCAGCACGTAGCCTGACCTTCCCACATTTCCGTACCCTCACCTGTGCCCTAAGGCTTGCCGTTCACTAACCCTAACCCTAGTACGGAACGGAAACACACCACCAGCCCTACACCTTACCACCACGCCGTAGCCTACTCCTGGCCCATATGCTGGCACTGACCCATGCGTCAGCACATAGCCTGACCCTCCCACGTTTCTGTAACCTCAACTGTGCCCTAAGCCTTGCTGTTCCCTAACACTAACCCTAGCCCGGAGCGAAAACCCAGCACCAGCCCTACACCTTACCCTATGCTGTAGCCTACACCTGGCCCATACGCGGGTAATGACCTATGCTTCAGCACGTAGCCTAACCCTCCCATGTTACCGTACCCTCACCTGTACCCTAAGCCTTGGCATTCCCTAACCCTAACCCTAGCCCTGAACGGAAACCCACCACCAGCCCTAAACCTTACCCACAAGCAGTAGCCTACTCCTGGCCCGTACGCTGGCACTGACACGTGTGTCAGCACGTAGCCTGACCCTCCCACGTTTCCGTACCCTCACCTGTGCCCTAAGCCTTGCCGTTCCTTAACCCTAACCGTAGCCCGGAACGAAAACCCACCACCAGCCTTACACCATACCCTACGCCGTAGCCTACTCCTGGCCCATACGCTGGCAGTGAACCATACGTCAGCACGTAGCCTGACCCTCCCACGTTTCCGTACCCTCACCTGTGCCCTAAGCCTTGCCGTTCCCTAACCCTATCCCTAGCCCGGAACGGAAAACCACCACCAGCCCTAAACCTTTCCCTACTCCGTAGCCTACTCCTCGCCCGTACGCTCGCACTAACCCGTGCGTCAGCATGTAGTTTGACACTCCCACGTTTCCGTACCCTCACATGGGCCCTAAGCCTTGCCGTTCTCTAACACTAACCGTAACCCGGAACGGAAACCCACCACCAGCCCTACACTTTACCCTACGCCGTAGCCTACTCCTAGCCCGAACGCTGGCACTGACACGTGCGTCAGCACGTAGCCTGACCCTCCCACGTTTTTGTACCCTCAACTGTGCCCTAAGACTTGCCGTTCCCTAACCCTATCCCTAGCCCGGAACGGAAACCCACCACTAGCCCTACACCTTACCCTACGCCGTAGCCTACTCCTGGCCTGTACACTGGCACTGACCCGTGCGTCAGCACATAGCATGACCTTCCCACATTTCCGTACCCTCACCTGCGCCCTAAGCCTTGCCGTTCCCTAACCCTAAACCTAGTACAGAACGGAAACCCACCAACAGCCCTACACCTAACGCCCAAGCCATAGCCTACTCCTGGCCCGTACGCTGGCACTGACACGTGCGTCAGCACGTAGCCTGACCCTCCCACGTTTCCGTACCCTCACCTGTGCCCTAAGCCTTGCCGTTCCCTAACCCTAACCATAGCCTGGAATGGAAACCCACCACCAGCCCTACACATTATCGTATGCCGTAGCCTAGTCCTGGCCCGTACGCTGGCACAGACCCGTGCGTCAGCATGTAGCCTGACCCTCCCACGTTTCTGTACACTCACCTGTGCCCTAAGCCTTGTCGTTCCCTAACCCTAACCCTAGCCCGGAACGGAAACCCACCACAAACCCTACACCTTACCATACGCCGTAGTGTTCTCCTTGCCCGTACGCTGTCACTGACCCGTGAGTCTGCACGTAGCCTCACCCTCCCACGTTTCCGTAACCTCAACTGTGCCCTAAGCCTTGCCGTTCCCTCACCCTAACCCTAGCCACGAACGGAAACCCACCAGCAGCCCTACACCTAACCCTACGTCGTAGCCTATTCCTGGCCCGTACGCTGGCACTGACCCATGCGTCTGCACGTAGCCTGACCCTCCCACGTTTCCGTACCCTCACCTGTGCCATAAGCCTTGACGTTCCCTAACCCTAACCCTAGCCCGGAACAGAGACCCACCACCAGCCCTACACCTTAGCACCACGCTGTAGCCTGCTCCTGGCCCATATGCTGGCACTGAGCCGTGTGTCAGCACGTAGCCTGACCCACCCACGATTCCGTAACCTCACCTGTGCCCTAAGCCTTGCCATTCCCTAACCCTAACCCTAGCCCGGAACGGAAAACCACCACCAGCCCTAAACCTTTCCCTACTGGGTAGCCTACTCCTCGCCCGTACGCTCGCACTGAC
This sequence comes from Mesoplodon mirus, assembly GCF_964341445.2. Lineage (NCBI taxonomy): Eukaryota > Metazoa > Chordata > Mammalia > Artiodactyla > Ziphiidae > Mesoplodon > Mesoplodon mirus. The sequence goes on along the minus strand of NW_028294046.1, from coordinate 5,213 downwards.
CCGTGTGTCAGCATGTAGTTTAACACTCCCACGTTTCCGTACCCTCACCTGGGCCCTAAGCATTGCCGTTCCCTAACACTAACCCTAGCCCTGAAAGGAAACCCACCACCAGCCCTATATCTTACCCACAAGCCGTAGCCTACTCCTGGTCCATACGCTGGCACTGACCCGTGCGTCAGAACGTATCCTGACCCTGCCACGTTGCCGTACCCTCACCTGTGCCCTAAGCCTTGCCGTTCCCTAACCCTAACCCTAGCCCCGAACGGAAATGCACCACAAGCCCTACACCTTACCCCAAAGCCGTAGCCTACTCCTGGTCCATACGCTGGCACTGACCTGTGCGTCAGCACGTAGCTTGACCTTCCAACATTACCGTACCCTCACCTGTGCCCTAAGCCTTGCCGTTCCCTAACACTATCCCTAGCCTGGAACGGAAATCCACCACCAGCCCTACACCTAACCAACAAGCCGTAGCCTACTCCTGGTCGGTACGCTGGCACTGACCCGTGCGTCATCACGTAGCCTGACCCTCCCACGGTTCCGTACCCTCACCTGTGCCCTAAGCTTTGCCTTTCCCTAACCCTATCCGTAGCCCGGAACAGAAACCCACCACCAGCCCTACACCTTAACCTACGCCGTAGCCTACTCCTGGCCCATATGCTGGCACTGACCTGTGCGTCAGCACTTAGCCTAACCCTCCCACATTTCCGTACCCTCACCTGTGCCCTAAGCCTTGACGTTCCCTAACCCTAAACCTAGCCCGGAACAGAAACCCACCACCAGCCCTAAACATTTCCCTACTGGGTAGCCTACTCCTCGCCAGTACGCTCGCACTGACCCGTGCGTCAGCACGTAGTCTGACCCTCCCACGTTTCCGTACCCTCACCTGTGCCCTAAGCCTTGCCGTTCCCTAACCCTAACCCTAGCCCAGAACGGAAACCCACCACCAGCCCTAAACCTTTCCCTACTGGGTAGCCTACTCCTCGCCCATACGCTTGCACTGACCCGTGCGTCAGCATGTAGTTTAACACTCCCACGTTTCCGTACCCTCACCTGGGCCCTAAGCATTGCCGTTCCCTAACACTAACCCTAGCCAGGAACGGAAACCCAACACCAGCCCTACACCTTACCGTACGCCGTAGCCTACTCATGGCCCGAACTCTGGCACTGACCCGTGCGTCAGCACATAGCCTGAACCTCCCACGTTTCCTTACCCTCACCTGTGCCCTAAGCCTTGCCGTTCCCTAACCCTAACCCTAGCCCGCAACGGTAACCCACCACCAGCCCTACACCTTACCCAACGCCGTCGCCTACTCCTGGCCCGTACACTGGCACTGACACGTGCGTCAGCACGTAGCCTGACCTTCCCACATTTCCGTACCCTCACCTGTGCCCTAAGGCTTGCCGTTCACTAACCCTAACCCTAGTACGGAACGGAAACACACCACCAGCCCTACACCTTACCACCACGCCGTAGCCTACTCCTGGCCCATATGCTGGCACTGACCCATGCGTCAGCACGTAGCCTGACCCTCCCACGTTTCCGTAACCTCAACTGTGCCCTAAGCCTTGCTGTTCCCTAACCCTAACCCTAGCCCGGAGCGAAAACCCAGCACCAGCCCTACACCTTACCATATGCTGTAGCCTACACCTGGCCCATACGCGGGTAATGACCTATGCTTCAGCACGTAGCCTAACCCTCCCATGTTACCGTACCCTCACCTGTACCCTAAGCCTTGGCATTCCCTAACCCTAACCCTAGCCCGGAACGGAAACCCACCACCAGCCCTAAACCTTACCCACAAGCAGTAGCCTACTCCTGGCCCGTACGATGGCACTGACACGTGCGTCAGCACGTAGCCTGACCCTCCCACGTTTCCGTACCCTCACCTGTGCCCTAAGCCTTGCCGTTCCTTAACCCTAACCGTAGCCCGGAACGAAAACCCACCACCAGCCTTACACCATACCCTACGCCGTAGCCTACTCCTGGCCCATACGCTGGCAGTGAACCATACGTCAGCACGTAGCCTGACCCTCCCACGTTTCCGTACCCTCACCTGTGCCCTAAGCCTTGCCGTTCCCTAACCCTATCCCTAGCCCGGAACGGAAAACCACCACCAGCCCTAAACCTTTCCCTACTCCGTAGCCTACTCCTCGCCCGTACGCTCGCACTAACCCGTGCGTCAGCATGTAGTTTGACACTCCCACGTTTCCGTACCCTCACATGGGCCCTAAGCCTTGCCGTTCTCTAACTCTAACCATAGCCCGGAACGGAAACACACCACCAGCCCTAATTCTAACCCACAAGCCGTGGCTTACTCCTGGCCCGTACGCTGGCACTGACCGTGCGACAGCACGTAGCCTGACCCTCCCACGTTTCCGTACCCTCACATGTGCCCTAAGACTTGCCGTTCCCTAACCCTAACCCTAGCCCAGAACGGAAACCCACCACCAGCCGTACACCTTACCCCCAAACCGTAGCCTACTCCTGGCCCGTACGCTGGAACTGACCCGTGCGTCAGCACGTAGCCTGACCCTCCCACGTTTGCGGAACCTCACCTGAGCCCTAAGCCTTGCCGTTCCCTAACCCTAACCCTAGCCCTGAAAGGAAACCCACCACCAGCCCTACACCTTTCCCTACACCGTAGTCTACTCCTGGCTCGTACGCAGTCACTGACACTTTCATCAGCACGTAGCCTGACACTCCCATGTTTCCGTAACCTCACCTGTGCCCTAAGCCTTGCCGCTCACTAACCCTAACCCTAGCCCAGAACAGAAACCCACCACCAGCCCTACACCTTACCCCCAAGCCGTAGCCTACTCCTGGTCCATACGCTGGCACTGACCGGTGCGTCAGAACGTATCCTGACCCTGCCACGTTGCCGTACGCTCACCTGTGCCCTAAGCCTTGCCGTTCCTTAACCCTAACCCTAGCCCGGAACGGAAAAGCACCACAAGCCCTACACCTTACCCCCAAGCCGTAGCCTACTCCTGGTCCATACGCTGGCACTGAACTGTGTGTCAGCACGTAGCCTGACCTTCCAACATTACCGTACCCTCACCTGTGCCCTAAAACTTGCTGTTCCCTAACACTAACCCTAGCCTGAAACGGAAACCCACCACCAGCCCTACACCTTAACCTACGCCGTAGCCTACTCCTGGCCCATATGCTGGCACTGACCCGTGCGTCAGCACGTAGCCTAACCCTCCCACGTTTCCGTACCCTCACCTGTGCCCTAAGCCTTGACGTTCCCTAACCCTAACCCTAGCCCGGAACAGAAACCCACCACCAGCCCTAAACCTTTCCCTACAGGGTAGCCTAGTCCTCGCCCGTACGCTCGCACTGACCCATGCGTCAGCATGTAGTTTGAACCTCCCACGTTTCCGTACCCTCACCTGTGCCCTAAGCCTTGCCGTTCCCTGACCCTAACCCTAGCCATGAACGGAAACCCACCACCAGCCCTACACCTTACCCCCAAGCCGTAGGCTACTCCTGGACCTTACGCTGGCACTGACCCGTGCGTCAGCACGTAGCCTGACCCTCCCACGTTTGCGGACCCTCACCTGTGCGCTAAGCCTTGCCATTCCCTAACCCTAACCCTAGCCCGGAACTGAAACCCACCACCAGCCCTACACCTTTCCCTACGCCGTAGCCTATTCCTGGCCCATACGCAGGCACTGACCCTTTCATCAGCACGTAGCCTGACCCTCCCACGTTTCCGTACCCTCACCTGTGCCCTAAGCCTTGCCGTTCCCTAACCCTAACCCTAGCCCGGAACGGAAACCCAACACCAGCCCTACAACTTACCCCCAAGCCGTAGCGTACTCCTGGTCCATACGCTGGCACTGACCTGTGCGTCAGCACGTAGCCTGAACTTCCCACATTACCGTACCCTCACCTGTGCCCTAAGCCTTGCCATTCCCTAACCCTAACCCTAGTACAGAACGGAAACACTCCACAAGCCCTATACCTAACCCCCTAGCCATAGCCTAATGCTGGCCCGTACGCTGGCACTGACACGTGCGTCAGCACGTAGCCTGCCCCTCCCAAGTTTCCGTACCCTCACCTGTGGCCTAAGCCTTGCTGTTACCTAACACTAACCCTAGCCTGGAACGGAAACCCACCACCAGCCCTACAACTAACCACCAAGCCGTAGCTTACTCCTGGCCCGTACGCTGGCACTGACCCGTGTGTCAGCACGTAGCCTGACCCTCCCACGTTTCCGTACCCTCACCTGTGCCCTAAGCCTTGCCGTTCCCTAACCCTAACCCTAGCCCGGAATGGAAACCCACCGCGAGCCCTAGACCTTACCCTACGCCGTAGCCTATTCCTGGCCCGTACGCAGGCACTGACTCTTTCATCAGCACGTAGCCTGACCCTCCCACGTTTCCATACCCTCACCTGTGCCCTAAGCCTTGCCGTTCCCTAACCCTAACCCTAGCCCAGAACGGAAATCCACCACCAGCCCTACACCTTACCCCCAAGCCGTAGCCTACTCCTGGTCCATACGCTGGCACTGACCTGTGCGTCAGCACGTAGCCTGAACTTCCCACATTACCGTAACCTCACCTGTGCCCTAAGCCTTGCCGTTCCCTAACTCTAACCCTAGTACGGAACGGAAACACACCACCAGCCCTACACCTAACCCCCAAGCCATAGCCTACCCCTGGCCCGTACGCTGGCACTGACCCGTGCGTCAGCACGTAGCCTGACCCTCCCACATTTCCGTACCCTCACCTGTGCCCTAAGCCTTGCTGTTCCCTAACACTAACCCTAGCCTGGAACGGAAACACACCACCAACCCTACACCTAACCACCAAGCCGTAGCCTACTCCTGGCCGGTATGCTGGCACTGACACGTGCATCAGCATGTAGCCTGACCCTCCCAAGTTTCCGTAACCTCACCTGTGCCCTACGCTTTGCCATTCCCTAACCATAACTGTAGCCCGAAAGGGAAACAGCCCTACACATTACCCTACGCCGTAGCCTACTCCTGGCCGGTACGCTGGCACTGACACGTGCATCAGCATGAAGCCTGACCCTCCCACGTTTCCGTACCCTCACCTGTGCCCTAAGCCTTGCCGTTCCCTAACCATAACCCAAGCCGGAACGGAATCCCACCACCAGCCCTAAACATTACCATATGCCGTAGCCTATTCCTGGCCCGTATGCTGGCACTGACACGTGCGTCAGCATGTAGCCTGACCCTCAC
>NW_028294047.1:0-32000 GCF_964341445.2 Mesoplodon mirus | reverse complement strand
GCGCCACCAGTTTCAAAACATGTAGACATGTTTTTAAACTACCACATCCACTTGCCTTGTCTGACCAAATAATCATTCTGTCTAAAGGGAAGTAGTTCTTCCCAACTCAGTGTCCTTGAAATTCCAGCAAGTTTTTTTGTTTGTTTTGTTTAGTATGTTCTCTTATTCTGTGGAAAGTAACAAAGCATTGCAAGAATTAATGGCATTTTTTTGTTCAGAAAAATGTATGGATCATCTCGCTAAACTATTACACTGGGAGATGTGATTTCTCCTTAACCCTGCGAAGCATTTCTCCTTGGAATGCAATTCAAATTAGCATAAAATATTTGTAGTTCAGAAAAAAGGCTTATGGTATTAGAAGCCATATTTACAAGACTCATTAGAGTCTGATTTTCCGAGTCTTATTTTGGGAGGCATTTATTAATTCAGCCCCAAATAACTCAATATGATATCCCTAAAACTTTAAAAATCATGGTGGGTTAAGATGGGGGTGGGGAAGGAGTAAGAGGCTTTCTACTAAGAGGTGACTTATAGTCATTTTATGGAGGAAAGGCATGAAACAATAGAAGAATAAAAGTATAAAATCAAATGCAAATTTTGTGTAACAATGATGACAGTGAAGGATATATATTTGTGGCTCTTGGTGGTTTGAACTTTTTTCTTCATTTTCTTAGTAATTCAAGGTCCTACACGCTACAATATAGACACCATTTTATTGTAACTGAATTTATTTTAAAAGTGGATACTGGTTTTGAGTTAGGCTATTCTCAGTCTATGTCCCTAATTACCAAGCGATTTTACTTTATTCATGAAGATTGATGACCTTACAGCAGAACTGGAAACTGCATCTTCAAAATGTCTACATCTTGGTGCAAAAAATCAAGTTCTTCAACGGGCGTTATTATCTATAAAAGTAATGCAAAAGAAATGTGAAAAACTAGAGAAGAATAAAAAGAAGTTGGAACAAGAAGCAGTGAACCTCAGAAGTCATATAGAAATGAATATGATAGAACACAGTCAAGTAGAGCAGTATAAACGGGAGGTTGAAGAAAGATCAAGACAGGATATAATAGAAAAATTAAAAGAAGTCAACCTATTTTTACAGGTTAATTTTTTGATCTGTAATGTGCTTTAATTCACTTCACTATAAATTACATTTCGGATGTATACACTTTATGTGTTTCTTCTACTTCCCTTATAGCAGTTTGTTTTGTAAATTTCTGGAAGGAAAGTGGCATTTGTTTCTCCCTTTAAATATTTCAGTTTCCATCATTATTCTCACTAAATTGATCTTTCAGAACGATTCTCACTAGGGAATCATTTTATTTTGAAGACCAACTGGTATAAAACAAAACTATTAGGATGAAAAGAAAATATTATGATTTAGAAATTGTACTATACTCTTGGATTATTCTTAGCTGTATTGTTCAATTTAAAAATTTTAAAATTGATCCTATTATTCTTTGAATTATCAGATTACATGAGTACGAATATAAGAATGATCCAACTTTAATTTTATAATTAAGATTTAACTCAGTTTACATTGATGATAAATATTTTTAAAGTTCAGCTTTTTTTTCACATTTAAAATTGCTCTCTGAATCATTGACACAAAACTGAAGGGAACAAATATACTATAATTATTCAGGTTATAATTATTTTAAACATGTATGTTTTTATTTGACTTTAGACACAAGCAGCATCTCAAGAAAACTTAGAGCAGTTAAGAGAGAATAATAATGCTTCAATAAGAAGTCCAATGGAACTGAGAATTAAAGATCTGGAATCTGAACTCTCCAAAATGAAAACTTTTCAAGACGATTCTACTAAAGCAGAATTGGAAAAATATAAGCAACTCTACCTCGAAGAACTAAAAGTTAGAAAGTCATTGGCAAATAAACGAAACAAGTAAGTCAAAACGTAGAATCATAGAAAATAAATTTAAATTTAGCTCATTAATTTGCCTCTAAAGCATAATTTTTATTGAGCCAGGTTCATGAGATTAGTAGGAAGTGAAAGCTAACTAGATAGTATAACTTTGGAAAATGATGTTAGTAAGTGAAGTCACCTTTAAAATGTGAGTCCAGTTTGCATCTCCCCACCTTTTTGTTGGTTTTACATAACTTTATTTTTTATATTTTCATATATTGCGTTGGCCAAAAAGTTCATTTGTGTCTTCCCGTAAGATGTTACTGGAAAAACCCAAACGAACTTTTTGGCCAACCCAATAGTTAACCTGATTTAGTCTTTAAGCTAAGTGTTTTTGAAACTTTGTAACTGAGATAAAATTTCTTGTTGGAATTCCCGTAAATAGAAATATTAACGAGTTTAATTATTTTTTGGAAGATTACCGCTTAAACGCAAAGCGTCACATTTTAGCATTTGGTAAATTTACTTTCTTGATTATGATCTTTGGTATCATCGCTAGAGGGCGCCCTGAGACAAACTACTGTATTTGAAGTTTTTCTACTCTACATAAAGGCATGCTTGTGAAATAAGGGGAAAGTAACAGAGGGGCGAAGGGCCGTATAATTCACAAAGTGTCTAAAAATAACACGGTGGCCTGCGTGAGGGTGTGCGTGGAAGACCGCAAGGGCAGATCCCACCCCCAGTGCCTCAGTAACAGTGTTACCGGTACCTGTCCGCAGCCTGTTAGGAACCGGGCCGCACAGCAGGAAGTGAGCAGTGGACGAGCCAGCAAAGCTTCACCTGCCGCCCTCCCATCGCCCCCCGTCGCTCGCATTACCGCCTGAACCATCCTGACAACCCCCATACACCCCCATCCATGGAAAAGTTGTCTTCCACGAAACTGGCCCCTGGTGCCAGAAAGGTTGGGGACCGCTGCTCTAGATTATTCCTCAGTGCCGAATGCTTAATTCCTCTGAGGTAATGAGTGAAATGTGTATACAGGGGTGGTGAAAGCAAATGCTTGAAAATGTCTTTGAGGGATGGTTTGTTTTTTCATCCCTGAACTGGTTTACTAAAGGTGGGTATCTAAGTGCAGCCATCGCAGAAGGCAGCAAGCGTCACCTGTTAAGCCGTCTCCATCGCTGGCGCCATTTCTCTCCTCTCCCGACTCAGACAGACTGACTTGTTAGTTAAGGATCCCCCAGACACATATATACTTCTTTAGAACAATTTTACACCTAGAATTGTTTATAATAGGTCTGCTCTGACCCATTTTCAGTGTTAAAACGTGGTTTAATGGTTCATTCCATTTACTATTATGGCAATTTAAAAAATGCAAATCATTTACGAATCATTTAGGGAAAATGCAATGAATGAAATTGGTGTTTTGCCATCTTCCCAGGACTAATGAGAGGCTGGCAGAGGTCAGTACCAAACTGCTGGTGGAGAAACAGCAGAACAGATCTTTACTCAGCACTCTTACTACGAGGCCAGTCCTGAAGCCACCTTGTGTAGGAAATATTAATAATAGTTTAGTGCTCAATAGATATCTTACTCCAGGAGAAAACTTAGAGATTTCTACCTCAAGCTCACGCCCTTCACATGAGAGCATGGAGATGTACTTGACCAAGGTTAGTTATACTATCCTTTTTTCCTTGGGTTTCAGATTTCTGATAATAATTCTTGTTTTTAATTTGGTGAAATTCTGAATTGTTTATTTGACTTACACACACGAAGTAAAAGCCATAATTAATTGTGCTAATAAAGAGACAGAAATTTTATGATTTTTTTTAAAGTCCCTGGATTTCTCATTTTCAAGAGAGATTTATCATGAACCTTATTCAGTAAATGTAATTAAACTGACAAATTTTAAATTTCTAAAAACTGCAGTTAAATCCTATTTTAGAAATTAAATATTATTGCCTAATAACCAAAGATATACTTTCTAATTGATTTCAGTTTGGCAATGGTTCATAATCATTTTCAAGTTTTGCTGCACCCTAGTTTTTCTACCTGTAAGCATAAGTGAATGATTGGCATCCAAACACTTAACCATATATGGATTTTTTTAATTTAAAGGAATCCTAGATAAATCCTTTTTGTGAATTAAATAGACTTGTAGCACTAAATAGGTTAATTTCTGTTTTTAAGTTAAATTTTTTTGTCATTTTCGTACATGAGAGTGCATCCTTAATTGCTATTTTACTTAGAGCATTTTTATTGAATTTTTATAAAATGTCTTGCTGAGCAATTGTAGAACATTTCTAAATACGTAAATAAAGCAAATATTTAAACTTTTAAAATGAAGTCCACTTATGTCTCTATCTTGCCATCACCTGGATGAATGATGACTATGATGGGGAGTCTTTAAATTGCAACTGGTTTTCATTGTGTATCATTGTTATTAAAATATGCATCTCACTCAGTGCACACGGGGTTATGGTTTTGATGGTGTTTTCATGACGTTCTTGATGCAGAGAAAAGTAGGCCTTGTTAAATGAAGTCTCAACCTGTTTTCTCATTTGGCTTCACGTCGTAAGAAATCATAGAAGAGCAAAGCTAAGGTTTCTTAGACAGTGCTGTGGCTAAATTGGGTCTAAGTGCTTCAGAGCCATGAAACTGGACTCCAGGGTCGAAAAGAAAATGCATGTCAAGCCCTCTGTCAGTTGCTAAGCATGATGTAAACTTAGAATGTTCTCATGAGTTGTCACCCAAAAAATCAAACAATGTATCATTTTACAAGATGAAGATGAAAGAGTGTGTGAATGCAAAAACAATGTGAGAGAAAATTTCTGCGGGAATTTTTTCCTTTAATTTTTTTGGAGGAAAGAGGCGTTTATTTTTTTAGTAATTCTAGATAAATCGAAAAATAGTTTATTTTAAACTCCATGTTGTAGTTACTAGGTATACATAGTTCCCTTGTGGGGTCTTTGCCAAATCGTGCTGGTTTTAATAAGAGAGATTGAAGAGCACTACTTAACTCTATCAAGATGCAAAGACGTCTCCATAATCACTACAGAATGCCGCGGAAGAGTTATTATACAGTTGTTGGTCACCTAATTCTTAGTAAGACTTACAGAAAGAAGGTGCCTTCTGGAATTGCTAGGAATATAATTATTTCTACTAGGAAAACATAAAATAATACTATGAGAGGTGTTAATGTACTGTCTAAAATGATAGAAAGAGGTGGGTTTTTGGATGGGACATGATAAAACAATAGCCTTCTAAAGGTTTTAGCTATGATTCTACAAAGTAAAATGTTAAAAATGGCATTAAGATTGCATTTGTTTATCATTCTCCTTTATTGGCAATGTTTTAACATTTTGGACTATTCCTACTGTGAAGTTTTATCTTACTCAGCATTTTCCCCTAACTTTAAGGAAAATAATTATAGCAAAGTACTGCTCTAGGTGTGTGGTTTCAGTTGTGCTGGTTGTAGCAGCAAGCTTACTCCATGTACCTAACACAGATTTATTACCTCCCTCACCAGTACATGAAGTTCAGTCTTAGCAGTTGATACCATTGTGGGGGTAGGAGATTACTACGTATCTGTCTTGCTAATTTTACCCTCAGTTTTCACATTCTAGTTAATTCTGGGATGTTTGGTCCTATATATCAGAAGTTTTTTTTCAATTGTGTTATTTAATTATATTATTATAAAATACAAAAGGTTAACATTAGCCAAAATAGCTACATCACTGTTAGATTTTCTTGCACATAGAATTTTTTCAAGAACTGAAAACTTAAAAATCTATTCCAGACAACTTTATAACAGACACAATCTCACTGGTTTAAAGATTTTATGTTCAAGAGTTTTTAGGTATTTGTGTGCCGAACACGATGCATGGCCACAGTAGTTAATAAATGCCCTTTAAATCTGTCTTAAGTAGGAGGATTACATTTTACATTGACTGATTTTGGACTTTTGGTGCATTACTGACACTTTGAAAAATTTTCTAATGATTTATTTAAGTAATTTAAAAAATTGCTCAAATGTCCATTCAGTTTAGCAACTCTCTTTCTAAATGTGGTCATACAAATGCACTGAAGCTAAAACAATTAATATTCCTAAGACTTTGACTTTTTATATGACACAACATTTTGTGTCTCACCAGAATATTGAGTCACATTTCTTTTAAAAAAAATAGGCCTCGTGTTTACATCACCAAGGCAGTGCCTATCCACTCTTGAGTTTTAACTCTAATCAAATTACCACAGTAGTTGAGCTAGTTTCTCATAAGGCACAGGCAGAGTTCAATAAACTTGTTTATTGTCTCAGTTTATTATATCAGTATAATCCTTCTTGTTCCCACTTCATTTTGTCCACATGGACAAATGAGTAGGCATTTTATCTTTTGAAAGATAGAGGTAATAGTTCAACTTCTTAACAGTTCTTTTTCTTTCATTCATTTTTTTTCCTGTACTTAGTTTTTCAGCTCTTTGATCTACAAATTCTTCCTCAGTTCTTCTCTCTGCAGCAAAATATAGGTACTTAATATCTACAGACTGCCAAGTGTAATTTCCTTCATACCTTAGCCTGTTTACAATTGGATAATGAATTGAAGTGGTTTAAATGACTTGATTTTATTACATTTTCGTGACATTTAAAATGAGTGATATCAACTTTTAAAAGTATCAATAATTACTGAAAATAAATTAACTTTGGAAATGAGTGTGCATGTGTATGTGTGTGGTGTGTATATATTTATCAAATTGGTCTTAAAAAGAGAGTGCAACATTATTTTCCAGCCTGCAGTCTCAGATATAATTTAACAGTAATATATTACGGTTGGGTGAACGAGCACATACTTGTTGTGCTTCATATTGTTACTGGCTTCACTACGTTTCTTTCTAAAATGTTCCTTTCACCTTTCCCCTACTTTATAGTGGGGGTTGTCTTGAACAATGTACATTAATTATAAAGTCAGGGAAGAAGAAGAAAACGTTCCCTCAGTGTCGTGTGGTCCTCTGCCTTGGAGCTGTGGTGGGTAGGTGGCAGATGACACTTCTCTTCCCCTTCTGAGTTCAGCACGTGGGAGTCAGCAGCTGGAGATCAACTAAGGAGCTTTGTTACTGACACATAACTAACGAATTGGAGGACGTGCTTTAGGTGTGCAGTCACAGTGGGCCTCAGAATACTTCATCCCAAATTAGGCCTAAGGGGAGGAAGCAAATGCTTGACCCCCGCCCCAGGGCAGGCTGCTTACTGCAGGCATGAGAGCAGACCCCAGTTCCCGGTGCTGAGGGCACACACACCTTCTCAAAGAAGAGATTTGGAAGCAAGCAAGCACTTCTTAGTTCCTTCTCCCAAATTCACGCATTGGGTAAATCTCCCCTCCTCTCATGAGGAGGGTAGGAGTGTAAGTCTTCACGTTGAAACTTTAGGCCAAGGAATTAGCCTGTACTTTCTGACTGGATTTAAATTCTAATTGAGATTACACTCATATTTTTTGTACATACAAACTAATGATGAGAGATTGAAGTATGCTAGATGGTAAAGAGAAATCTGTTTTGTGTTTTAAATTTTGCCATAAATAACCCACAACGTGGATAATTCATTTGTTGACTCATTTTGGTAAACCAAGTTTTATTTGGAGGAAACGAATATCCTTTTAAAGAAGAATCTCCTCAGGCTTCCCTGGTGGCGCTGTGATTGAGAGTCTGCGTGCCGATGCAGGGGACACGGGTTCGTGCCCCGGTCCGGGAAGATCCCACATTCCGCGGAGCGGCTGGGTCCGTGAGCCATGGCCGCTGAGCCTGCGCGTCCGGAGCCTGTGCTCCGCAACGAGAGAGGCCACAACAGTGAGAGGCCCGCGTACTGCAAAAATAAATAAATAAATAATAATTTAAAAAAGAAGAAGAATCTCCTAAATTTTGGCCTGTGTGATTCAACTAAAGATTTTCTCCTTCAAGTTCCCTGTCCTCTGGTTAAAAAACAAACAAACAACAAAAAAAAAAATCTGTGCTTTATAAATTAAATATATTGACTGCTACTAATAGGAGTTATGATAATTTATTCTTGTTCATGCCTTTGAAACATATAATTTAGTTAGAAAGCTACTATTTCATGTCTCATGCATCAAACGTTATTGAGCTACATGACAAAGTTTTACATATTCATTTTCTCTGAGTTATAGTTAAAAATCTATGTGTTTTTTTTTCTTAATCTGAGGAAGTAGCTGGCGTAGAACTCTCTCTAGACTCAGCGAGAAGGCCGTTGGCTTTGTGACACGTTGGCTTTGTGACAAAGTCTCTCTGACCCTTTGTTACCTCTTTTGTAAAATTAGGGACTTTGACTAAATCAATGACTCTCATACCTTAAAAAATTTTCTTTCAAGGAAAAGAACCTTTCTTTTTTAAAAAAAAAAATTTTGCATGAAACTGTATTATATAAAACAGAGACAAATATAGAGCTGTTTAGCTAAAGGAGTGGCGGAGACCTTGAAGCTGTGACTTCTTTTTCCTTCAGTCCTGCAGTGTCCTCAGTGGGGGACCTTCCATTACTATGGGACATAGTTTGGAAACTACCAGTTGTGAGAGAATCCTTCTAACTAAAAATCTTTAAAATTAAAACTTGCTGATATATTGTTTTCCTGTGTATAATTTTCTCACCTTTCTGTGTTTTTGTTAAATGGAAAAGTTTAAAGAAAAATGCAGGTGTGTTCTCCTTATTATTTATTTATTTTTTGCGGTACGCAGGCCTCTCACTGTTGCGGCCTCTCCCGTTGTGGAGCACAGGCTCCGGACGTGCAGGCTCAGCGGCCATGGCTCACGGGCCCAGCCGCTCCGCAGCATGTGGGGTCTTCCCGGACCGGGGCAAGAACCCGTGTCCCCTGCATCGGCAGGCGGACTCTCAACCACTGTGCCACCAGGGAAGCCCTGTTCTCCTTATTAATGTTCGACTTCCAACTACTTCCTCCAGGTGAACATGATCTTCACCTAGAAATCAACATAAGCGTCTTGGAAGGACATATTGAGGAAAAGAGCTTTTGGGGGAAAAGAGAGTAATCTTACACGGGTCATTCCCTAATTCAACGCATGTAAAAACGTGACCTACATTTTGCAGTGTTTATTAATGGTAATACAAAATTATTTCAGTAAAGGCTTCTTCCTTCATCTGTTATGAGTTATTAATTTCACAAAACCTGTCTAGTCATGTTGTCACATTATTCATTTCATAGGGCCTCTCTACAGTGCTGTTGTCAGAAAAGTGTTATGGAAAACAGTCTCTGAAAATATTGGGAAACCTGCTAGCCAAAAAATTTGTCTTTGCACCTAAAATTTACAAAGGCGTTGGCTATCATGATATCCTTATCATCACAGTGTTTGTCATGTTCAGTATACTATTTGAGACCCTGTTTAGTGAGAGGGTGCCTTTTATAAGAAAGATTTTTAAAAGGACACTCTAGGTGGAGACACTTGTAATACAGTTTGAAATGTTCCCACACATTTCATAATTAAGTAGATAACTATAATTAGTCAAATGTTTCAAAAAGTTGGCCCTAATTTCTAGAATGGAAACAAAGTTACAGTTAAAGAATTATGTATTGTTTTCCTTGTTTCTAATTCTAGAAAGTCATGAATCAGAAACTGAGTTTGAAAACTGGCTCTAGCCTCTACTTTTCCTTTCTTCAAGCAGATTTTCTGAAATAAATGTTTCAGTCCTAATATAGACAGCAAAATACCTTTACTTAATTTTTTGCCCGTAGAATTTTGACATGACATTACAACGGAACCATTTTCTCCATTTTATATATTTAAGATTCTATGTTGAAAAATTATTACCATAGAACATACCTTAAAATTTTAGTTATATAGAAGTGTAAGAAAGGAAAACTCATTTTAAGGAAAGATCCATTAGAGTAAAAAACTGATTAAACTTTTAGAAAGAGCAATTTTTCTAAGAATTGCAAAGTAATGCATTCATTGTAATATATATATGACTTTAATCGTTTAAACTTGTTTGTACCAATAAGATCAAATATCACCCTCTGAAATTATGTATATTCAGTAGACTGATATTTATTGTACTTTTTATCCGATTAATCTAAATAACATTACATATATATGTTCTTTATTATCTAAAATCAAAATAAGTAGGAATTTATTTTATTTTATTGATGTGATTATTTTTCTATTTAAGCAATCCTCAAATTAGGTCTAGTCTCTAGAAGTATTATTTAAAGGCCACATTTCATAAGCTGTACATCATTCCTACAAAAATGTCTCTTGTCTAACTTAAATAATATTTGACTTATTTCAGATGTGGCAGGAGATGGAAAAAATATAACTAGAGTACTAGAAAAAGGTATGTTGCTGAAATTTATGAATTAAATTTAGACATTGATTTCTGAAATAAACTGTAAATATTCAGTAGTAAATGGCATCTCTTTCCATTGTTTGGATGACAGATACTATTGATAGGTTAAATATCTTTTCTTATACATATCTAATGAAAAAATGTGAAAGAATGAACATTCATAAAGAAAAATATCCTGATTCCTCATTTATTTATCATGTTCCACAGCTTTAAAAAAAAATCTCAAAAAGTCTATGTATTTCTTTTTATTTCTGGCTATATCCTTCCTCTCTACTTCTGCCATCCCTGTGGAACTGTCAACCTGCACACTGACACTATTAGAAAACATGGGGTTTATCAACTTCTCAAGTTTCTGGCAGTGATTAAGGCCAAAAAACCCAGACTCAAGCAGTCACATTCGTGTAGCTGTCACTTAGTGGCTGACATTAAAATCTCCTGTCATTGACTTTGTCATTGGTTTATCTTTCGCTCTCAGGAAAAATTCCAAATTCCTTATCATGGAATAAAAACACCCAAATCAGTTTGGGTCCTGCCATAGTATTCAACCTTATCTCTTTACTACCTTCCTCTGCCCCTTTGCTCTACATCCAGTCAAATAGACTGCTTGCGATCCCACAGATGCTCTTCCTCACCTTTAGTCTTTGTATTTGCTTCTTCCCTCCATCTCCCGTACTTTTCCCTTGTCCTTCAGGTATCCACTTACATACCACCTCCACCAAAAAGCTGACAGTATTGACACAAAGCTGGGTGTCACTTCTGAGTGTTCCTTATACCCTCTTTTATACCTGTCATAGTATTTATGACTCTATGGAAATTGCCTGTTTGTCTGTTTTTCCAGTTTATAGTATGATTTTTCAGGGTGGACTGTGTCACCTTCATCTTGTAATTTCAGTGCTTGTCACAACACCTTAGCAGATGGTTGTTGAGTAAATGAATGACGAATGAGAAAGCCAGAAGCTCTGATACTCAGCCACAAGAGCAATTAATTCATCGTGCAACCACAGGCAAATTATATACTAGTAATCTTGTATTTTGTGTTATGTCGTGTATAGATACTTTTCATTCTTCTGAACGCTTAGAAAGGTCTCAGGTTTTTTTTTACTAACTTATATTTAGTTAACTCAAGTATTTTAGGTAAAGAATGTAATCCTTTCTTTTTCTTTTCAGCTGCTGCTGAATTGAATCAGCATGCTATAGAGCTTCTCATCTAGGAGCTACTGATGAGTCAAATCTAAATCAAGATCTAGTTTTGAAAACATCACGAGGATATGTACTGATTTTGAAGAAAGATTATATGATCTAAAAGATAAATAGTAAAAATTTCCCTCCTGGGTTGTTTGCATAACATTTTAGTTGTTTCCCATTAAACATGATGTGAAAATCTGGATTAAAGGAAAATATTCTTGTATTATATGTGTATGATGAAAATTTATATAGTATTTTAAACCATGTTTCTCTGCATCTAACTTAATTTTAATCAGATTTTGTGAATCAAAAAACTGTTGAGTTTTACATACTCAAACTGAGCCCTGATACCAGCACCCAGACAACCAAACTTGTCATTGATATATAGTGGTGTTGATTGATAGCTTTTTTCTATTTCCAATTTTATCACTATATATAGACCTAAAGATTTAGACAGACATCATTTGGATATACTGCTGCTATGGCTATTGTCAATGTTTTGGGGTTTTTTTTTAAATATTATTTATTTTTGAGTGTGTTGGGTCTTCGTTGCTGCATGTGGACTTTCTCTAGTTGGGGCAAGCGGGGGCTACGGGCTTCTCATCGTGGTGGCTTCTCTTGTTGCGGAGCCTGGGCTCTAGGCGTGCGGGCTTCAGTAGTTGTGGCATGCGGGCTCTAGAGCACAGGCTCAGTAGTCGTGGCGCACAGGCTTAGTTGCTCCATGGCATGTGGGATCTTCCCGGACCAGGGCGAACCTGTGTTCCCTGCATTGGCAGAAGGATTCTTAACCACTGTGCCACCAGGGAAGTCCTTATTGTCAATGTTTGGATGTATTACAATTGTTCTAGTGCCATAAAACTTAGTATATATAACTTTAAACACTGATTCATAGATCTTTCCTCATGGAGAAATAAAATTTGCCTAAGACTTTTCACCTTTTCTATTTATTTACTTACTTACTTTTTGGAAACAGTCTTAGAGAAGAGTCCCAAGCACCAGACTCAAACAGACATTTTCCTAAAACTACCATATCTCCCATATATTGTCCTAATGTAACATTTATCTTTCCTAAATGTCATTTGTTCTCCCATAAGTGCCCTTCCCTCCCCCCACCAAGAAGTCATGTTTTTCAGAAGATGCCTTTCTCCTACCCCCGTCACTTAAGTAGTATATAAGCCCCCAGTTGTAGCCAGCCCTTCAAATCACGTTTCTTTGTGAACCCCTGCATGTAGTCATCCACAGTTAAATGTTTTTTTCTCATGGTAATCTGCTTTTGTCAATTTAATTTGCAGATTCCCAATTAATGAACGTAAGAGGGTAGAGGAAGTGTTTTCCTTCCCAACAATTCCAAGAGCTAAAATGTTAGTGACTCTTACTTACATCCTTTATTCCCTTTTCTTCTGTCCTTTCAGTGTACTTAGTTGGCAGAACTTCATAAGAGATTGCTTATCATTCTCCCCCCTTACCTTCACCCAGGCATCTACGTGCTGCTGAAGAAAGTTATTCTACTACTTTTATTTAGCTAATTTGCATCTTCTTTCTTCACAATGTCGATTTCAAATCTCCTCTCTCTGTAAACTTTTCACCCTGTTTTTTCCCTCTCATGTGTACCAGGCAATCTCATTTCTCACGACAAACTTCTTGAAGATTTGCCTGTATCCCCACCCGCTCTAGGCTGTCTTCTCCTTCCCGCATTCTCTCAAAACTACTCCGAAGTCACCGATGACTTCCACGTCGCTAAATCAAAGTGACACCTTTCCAGTCCTTGTCTAACTGAATTTCTCATTCCTCTTGGCATTCAGTATAACTGACCTCTTTGAGACACTCTCTCCTTTTGGCTGGGCTTTTAATACTCTTTAATTTCATCCTGAATGCACCCACAGCGTATTGTGATCGCAGACAGAGTTCTTATTAATATCTCACAGTAAATACACAGGCCTTCCCCCCTCGCCCAGGCCTGCACCTGGGGCAACATGGTGAGAACAGGTCAGTTGTTCTAAGTCAGCAGGTGAAGAGCGGGAGGAAACTGGTTTTCCCTGCTGCTTGTGAAGGGGCGGGAGTTAGCCGTCCTTCTCTCCTGGGAAGCATCTCCTCCTCACTCTGGCCTTTGGTATGTAAGTAAAACTGTTACCCATTCCAACAAGGGTCCTTCTGCCCAGTGTCGCCCCCACCAGTAGAATGAGTTGGGTTCAGAAGCAAAAGAAAGCTTTACTCTTTCTTTGATCAAAGAATGCAGAGGCACAAGCTCCCGCTCAAGAGGCCGTGGGCGTGGCTGCTTCACAGGGATCCCCTCAGCAGCGGAGGGGGTGGAGTTCTCGCGGGGCAGGCGCAGGAGCAGGCGCAGGCGCAGCTGCTCCCCATCGCAGTGCCCACATGGCCCGCCACCGCCATCTTGATTGGGGGTGTCGTGTGCAGCGTTCCTGCATACGGTCGGACCTCCCACCCCCAGCTGGAGCATTGGCGCAGATATTTCACACCCGGAACTCGGGTCTGAAGTGCTGGATGCGAGGCCTCTGCACGAAGCCCCCCTGTAAGCCAGTGAAAGCAGACTAAGCACAAAGGCAAAAAAGGTTAGACTTTATTTTACTACCCAGATTCTATTTTTATTTCCTGGGAACAGCTAATGGGCTTTGCCAGTGATGAAATCTCTCCAGGTGCCAGACCCGGAGTCTCCAAGTTTCTGGGCCTCATTCCTCCTTGAAATGTGAATTCCTAGGGAGATGGTGCACCTTCGGGGACCTACTCAGAGCTGTAACTGTTTGGTCCTCCTGGGGGGATGAGACTTTATGAGTCCTTTCAGATCAGAGCAATTAACTAGACAAATGGCTGTAGATGTGAATCTCACACTGCACAAAGAGTCTCAGAGGGCCAGGGCTTTTTACAAGATCGCTGAGAAATCCCAGGAAATTTTGCTTCCCCACAATTCCACCCCTCATTCCGGAAGGAGCTTTAGCCCCAACATCGGCCACTGTAACCAGTCCAACTAAAATTGGTGGGC
This sequence comes from Mesoplodon mirus, assembly GCF_964341445.2. Taxonomy (NCBI): domain Eukaryota; kingdom Metazoa; phylum Chordata; class Mammalia; order Artiodactyla; family Ziphiidae; genus Mesoplodon; species Mesoplodon mirus. The sequence continues at coordinate 17,589 of NW_028294047.1, read as the reverse complement.
ACCAAATCCTTTGGGTTTGTCTTAGCCAACACTTAATCAGAGCTACGATCAGCAGAACCCTGACTTAGCAAAAGAAGTTGGTCTCAGCTGAACTCCCCCAAATCTCAGGTTCAGGCATCTAGCCGAGTCCCCCAAAGCATTAGGGACGACCTTGGGAAGGCAGGTGGCTTCCTCCTTGTGTTTCCATATTAACCTTTGCTATCTGGCCCAAGGCACTGTAAGGAAGCAAAATTTGTCACCCCTAAACGTGTCTCTTTGGCATGAGAATTATTTTAGGCTGAATACTTTTAAGAAGTGGAAGACTCAGGAAGTCTTTCTTCTTACCACCCCCTTAACTGTTGAAGAGTTTAGATAAAGGGCCTGGTCCGAGAAGACCGCCATCACCAGAGACACCTAGAAGGAATATGGGCTAGGTGCGGTAAAGAGCACTCCAGATTTTTACAGGGAGTTCCAAACATTTGCTTTTCCATCTCCATGTGAATTGCCTTCCTCCACTTTGTAGTCCCAAACCACTACCCATAACATCCTCTTTTGTCTTTAGCTGAAGATGGTATTTAAGGGGAGGTTTTTAGCCATTCTGGTGAGTTACTCAGTTTTCCTGGGTCTCTCCCATGTATACAGGAAGTGTACATGTTAGTAAGCTTTTTTTTGTTTTTCTCCTGTTAATCTGCCTCACATCAATTTTATCCTGAGACCAGTCAGACGAACCTAGAAGGATAGAGGAAGGTTTTTTTTCTCCCCGACAGCACATACCTTAGTACAGGTAGTGATGCTAATTTACAAGTGGCACAGACTTTGCTTCGCCTGCAAGGAAGGAATCTATGGCAAACTCTGTTATCCATACAATACTAGCCAGTGAGTTGAAGCTCACCTGAATGGCTTCAAGCTGAGGTGGGGTCACTGTGTTAGTCATACTGCTCGCTGCAGAACCGGCCAATAAATTGAGAGACGAGTTGTTGGAGCAAGGAATAGCGACCTTATTTGCAAAGCTGGCAGGCTGAGAAGATGGGAGACTCATGTCCCAAAGAACCATCTAGCCTGAGTTAGAATTCAGGCTTCTTTTATACTGAAAGGGGAGGGAGTAAAGTCAAACACTTCCTGGTTCCCATCAGCCTCCTGAGGGGAGGTGTTACTGTTTTCCTCTTTTTCCTCCCTGCAGTCATTCACAGGTGGGCCTGGTCAGCATGCTTCCTGGGAGCTAAACAAAGGTACTTTAGCTTAATGCTCATTACCTGGGAGGCAGGGTTCCCAGAGATGGGCCATTGTGTATAATTTAAGCTTGTAGGCAACATCCCCTCAGTGATTAACTTGTAATAGAATACGAAGTTTCTTCGCTTTGTATGGTATTGTACAGTTGTTCACTTCAGCAGAAGTCAGGGACAAATTTCATACTGCCTTTTGTGAAAGAAAAATAAAAATGGAGTCGGTAATGCTCCCTGAAGAGGGCTCTCTAAAGTGGAGCTGGGAGGCCATTAAGGGGTGTGACATATGCACGTCTCAGCCTGGATGGAATCTGACCTTTTGACCATTTATTGTCCTAATGAAGTCATCCAGAACATCTGCCAGAAACTCAAGATACTTCTTGGACCCTACCCTAAAATAACTTGTGATCCCTTAAGGACAAGTATTTCCGGACTCGTATCAGAGTCAGTCATAATTCTCATCAGGCAATTTTTGTCGGCCTGTGGCTTTTTGTCTTTATAAGCCCCTGACTCTCTCTCGGAACACTCAGTTTTACGTGAATCTGTGTCTCCCGAATTGAAATTCTTTTTTGTTCCTTCCAGTTTTATTGAGATATAATGGACATGCAGCACTGTATAATTTTAAGGTGTACAGCATAATGATTTGACTTATGAGATGATTACCACAATACATTTTACTATAATTATAAACATAACTATATCCCTGTTGCCAGGATATAGTGAAACATAACTATAGCCCTGCTGCTGGGATATAGTAAAATTATTAGTCAGTGTTCTCCAGAGGGGAAATAAAAACAGTATGAGGTTACCTATCTATCTATCTATCTATCATCTATCATCTATCTATCTATCTCTGTCAACAGGTCTGAAATCTGCAGGGTGGGCCTGCAGGCTGTAAATTCAGGGAAGAGTTGATGTTGCAGTCTTGAGTCTGAATCCCCAGGACAATAGTCTGGAAACTCAGGCAGGGTTTCTATGCTTCAGTCTTGAAAAGAGTTCATTCCACTTTGGGGAACCTCAGTCTTTGCCCTTAAGACCTTCAACTGATTGGATGAGGCTCATGGACATTATGGAGCGTAATCAGCTTTATTCAAAGTTACTGATTTAAATACTAATCACATTTAAATACACCTTCACAGAGGGGACTTCCCTGGTGGCGCAGGGGTTAAGACTCTGGGCTCCCAATGCAGGGGTCCTGGCTTCGATCCCTGGTCAGGCAACTAGATCCCCCATGCACACCGTAACTAAGAGTTTGCATGCCACAAATAAAGGGCCTGCGTTCCTCAACTAAGGAGCCCACCTGCTGCAACTAAGACCTGGTTCAACCCAATAAATAAATAAATAAATAAAATAATTTCCTCGAAGAATACTTAATGGTATGGTAAAGTGCTCCAAATGTGATGTTTATAAAAGCAGGATACAAAACTGTATTTAAATATATATATATATATATATATATATATATATATATATATATATATATATATATATTTAAATACCTTCATGGAAACATCTAACTTGTGTTTGACCAAACAGCTGGGATCATAATCTAGCCAAGTTGGCACATAAATTAACTATCACACTGGGCAGATATTTTAACTATCAATTTTAAGAAGAATATTGAAATATTCTAATGTTTTTCCAGTTCTAGGCTAGGTTTTATGGAGAACCTATAATGCAACCTGTATGTTCCTTCCTGCCCCCCTGCAAGAGGTTTTTATTGTTTTAATTTTTAAAATTTTTTATTAGAGTATAATTGCTTTACAATGTTATGTTAGTTTCTGCTGTACAATGAGGTGAATCAGCTATATGTATACCTATATCCTCTCCCTCTTGGACCTCCCTCGCCCCGACCCCCATCCCACCCACCTAGGTCATCACAGAGCACCGAGCTGAGCCTCCTGTGCTTTATAGCATGTTCCCACTAGCTAGCTATTTTACACATGGTAGTGTATATATGTCAATCCTGATCTCCCAGTTCAGCCCACCCTCCCCTTCCTTCCTGTGTCCACATGTCCATTCTCTACATCTGTGTCTCTGTTCCTACCCTGCAAATAGGTTCATCTGTACCATTTTTCTAGATTCCACGTATATGCATTAATATATGATATTTGCTTTTCTCTTTCTGGCTTACTTTACTCTGTATAACAGACTCTAGGTCCATCCACATCTCTACAAATGACCCAATTTCATTCCTTTTCGTGGCTAAGTAATATTCCATTGTATATATTTACCACTTCTTCTTTATCCATTCTTCTGTCATTGGACACTTAGGTTGTTTCCATGTCCTGGCTATTGTAAAGAGTGCTGCAATGAACACTGGGGTACATGTGTCCTTTTGAATTATGGTTTTCTCGGGGTATATGCCCAGTAGTGGGATTGCTGGGTCACATGGTATTTCTGTTTTTAGTTTTTTAAGGAACCTCCATACTGTTCTCCATAGTGTCTGTATCAATTACATTCCCACCAACAGTGCAGGAGGGTTCCCTTTTCTCCATACCGTCTCCAGCATTTATTGTTTGTAGATTTTTTGATGATGGCCATTCTGACCGGTGTGAGGTGATACCTCATTGTAGTTTTGATTTGTATTTCTCTAATAATTAGTGATGTTGAGCATAGGAGTTTGTTATTGATTTTGTTACCAAAGCAAACTTGGGTCCACTTGCCCAATGCACAGCAAAGATAATCTACTGACACGAGGTTGTGATGAAGGAAAGTGTGGCATTTATTCCAAGGTGCCCAACGTGGCGCCAAGCAAGGAGAACAGACGGCTCAGGCTCAATAGACCCAAACTGTCCGATAGCTTTCAGGGAAGGGTTTTTAAAGGCAACATTAGGGGTGAGGATGTAATGTGCCAGCTGAGCCTGTGTACATCCTTCTGGATTGGTTGGCAGTGAGGTAACAGGGTGGTGTTTTGGGAATCAACATCAGCCATCAGGTTCCAACCGGTCTGAGGTCTGTGGGCTTGTGGTCAGCATGCAGTTAACTTCTTCCACCTGGTGGGATTTTCAGTGTCTGCAAAAGAGCTCAAGGGTATATATGGCTTAGAATATTATCTATAGCCCTTGAGGAGGAACTAAAGGTCCTTGACTTTGTTTTATGGCTAAACTATTATTATTTTGTCTTGCTTCACTATTTTCCTTTTTTCCCACTTCCCTAATTACATTTGCTCTTTGGAACTGGGGGAAAGCCTAGGAGGCTAAAGGTTTTCTACAAACAAGAGGCAGGGGCCATGGGGAGGTCCCCACTGGGTCCTGCTCCATTGCAATTAGTTTTTCTTTTTAACAGTGTTTCCCCCCTTATTTTTAATGGATTCAAGAGGAGGGGAGAGGGTTCCTAGTTAGTTTTTCAGTCATAACCCACCTAAACTGGAAGGTCTAGAAAAATCTCTCTCCTTAAAATAAAATAATCTGCGTGTCATATTCCCTCACCTCAGATAGTAAATGCGTGTTATATCATTCGAAAAGCCACAAAACCAAAACCAGCCAATTCCAGAGCTCTAGTCTATGTGCTGGATGCTAGAGATGCAACAACAAATAAAATGTGGCTTCTTCTCTCTAATTGTTTGTTACCGGTTGTCATTTTGAGCCTTATGCTAATGACTCACTGGAGTAAATAAAACAAAATCACTTTATGAACCTGCAAAGAAAATGGGAAGGAAGTCGTAGGAAAGACCACTTAGCTTCTGAGATATTTATTAGGAGTTGGAGAGATTTGTTCTAAAGGGATATAAAGCCTTGTTCCAGCAGGAAACAATTAAAAAAATTTTTTTATTGGAGTATAGTTGACTCTACATGGTTGACACAACCATGTTGTGTTAGTTTCAGATGTATAGCAAATTGAATCAGTTATATATATATATCATACCTATATAGATCCATTATTTTTCAGATTCTTTTCCCATATAGGTTATTACAGAATATTGAGTAGAGTTCCCTGTGCTATACAGTAGGTCCTTATTAGTTAGTTATCTATTTTATATGTAGTATTGTGTATATGTTAATCCCAGTCTCCTAATTTATCCCTCCCCCCCATGTTTCCCCTTTGGTAACCATAAGTTTGATTTCAAGATCTGTGAGTTGGTTTCTGTTTTGTAAATAAACTCATTTGTATCATTTTTAAATTAGACTCCACATATGAGTGCTATCATATGATATTTGTTTTTCTCTGTCTGACTTACTTCACTTAGTATGATAATCTCTAGGTCCATCCATGTTGCTGCAGATGGCATTATTTCATTCTTTTTTTTGTGGCTGAATAAAATTCCATTGTGTATGTGTACCACATCTTCTTTATTCCTTTCTCTGTCGATGGGCGTTTAGCTTGTTTCCGTGTTTTGGCTATTGTAAATAGTGCTGCAGTGAACGTTGGGGTGCTTGTATGTTTTTGAATTATGGTTTTCTCAGGGTATATGCCCAGGAGTGGGATTGCTGGATCATATGGTAGTTCTATATTTAGTTATTTAAGGAACCTCTATACTGTTCTCCAGAATGGTTGTACCAATTTACATTCCCACCAACAGTGTAGGAGGGTCCCTTTTCTCCAAACCCTCTCCAGCATGTATTGTTTGTAGATTTTTGATGATGGCCATTCTGACCGGTGTGAGGTGATACTTCATTGTAGTTTTGATTTGCATTTCTCTAATGATTAGTGATGTTGAGCAGCTTTTCACCGGCACTCTGTATGTCTTCTTTGGAGAAATGTCTATTAAGGTCTTCGGCCCATTTTTTGATTGCATGGTTTGTTTTTTGATATTGAGCTGCATGAACTTTTTGTATATTTTGGAGAGTTCCTATTCATAAGGCCACACATTAAGCCTTTTAACCTCATCTGCAAGTGGGACCCAGCACAGCCTCACTGAACCACAGTAAAGGATTGAGGAGAGATGCCCAATGAGGATGTTAACCTTCAAATCCTGTTACCAAACCACAAAATCTACTATGTGCTTGTTTTGATCACCTTCCATTCACCTCATTAGTGAAGGAGGGATCCCCAGCCCTAAATAAATATATTGGTTTGGTCAAAAAGTTTGTTCGGGTTTTCCATAAGTTGTTACTGAACGAACTTTTTGGCCCACCCAGTACAACGCCCTACACTGGACCGATGAGATTGGCAGAAGTTTATTAATTACATATACTCACAGCCCAGGGGGCGGAGGACACAGCACCTTGCAGGGCCACATGGGGACTGCACTCAGGAACAGAGTGAACAACCAGGAGCTGTAAGAGGCAGGCTTTGTAGTGACAAGATAGTGATGTGACCGCTGGTTCCAGTGGGAAGATGTGTTGGTTTGCTAAATAACTCCTTGGGTTGGTAGGGAAGTAAGGACCCTGTGCGGCAAAGCTGATGCCACTGGTAGGGGAATTAGCTGGGTGAGGACCCTTTTCCCACTGTGTGAGGGGCACATCTGGTGAGGTATTTGGGGCCCTGTGAGGCTCAGAGATGTCAAGGCAATGGCAGCACTTGAAATTTTATGTCTTACAAATTCAGAGCTCTGAATTCATAATGTTTAATCTTGTGATGATCTTGTGAACAGTATATTTATAATCAAGTGTTTTGGTATGTGTTAAAGGAATTAATATGAGAAATGTAAATATTTGAAATATTCCATAATTTCTTTTTAAAAAAATTCTATCCATATGTCTTCATCAGCTCGGGCTCCCATAACTCAATTCACAGACTGCGTGGCTTAAAAGATGGAAATTTATTTTCTCACAGTTCAGGAGGCTAGGAGTTTGAGAGCAGGGTGTCAGCATGGTTGGGTCCTGGCGAGAGCTTTCTTCCTGCCTGGCAGATGGCAACCTTCTCACCATGTCCACATGGAGAGAGAGAGCTCTCTGGTGTCCCTTCTTATAAGGGCACTAATCCCATCATGAGAGCTCTACCCCCATGGTCTCATGTAAACCTAATTATCTCCCAGTGACTCCATCTCCACCTTCTATCATACTCTGGGGCTTAGACCTTCAACATATGAATTTAGGGAGGACACAGTTCAGTTTCTAGCACCATACAATGCCATATCATTCAATAATAAAAAAACAGACTACCTGTACACACAAGCATGTGGGTGAATCTCAAAATCATTATGCTAAATAAAAGAAGCCAGACAGAAGGCTATACACCATGTGATTCCATTTATATAACATTCTACAAGAGACAAAACTGCAGGGACAGAAAGCCGCTCAGTAGTTGCCAAGGGTTGGGTATTGGGGAAGGGGATTTACTGCAAAGGAGTAAGAGGGAATTTTTCTGGAGTGATGGAACGGTTCTATACCTTGACAATGGTCATGGCTACCCCACTGAAGGCATTTATCATAACTTATCTAACTGTACAGTTTAAAAGCATGGACTTTATTGCATGTGAATTATACCTCAATAACCCTCCCCCAAAAAGTCACCTTCCACTTGGATAATGCTTTACAGTTAACCATGCCTTTCTCATCCATTACTTTGTTGATTTTCACAACTTGGTAAGGTAGGCAAAGTGATATTATTATCTCCACAGGGTTTGGGGAGGTTGGGGACTTCTGAGCTTGTTCAGCCTGCAGAAGAACTGAATGTTCTGAGTCCTAAACAAGAGTTCTTCCCCCTCTACCCCGAAAATCTGGTCAGTCAGTAATGTCAGTGACAGGCTCCATCACCTACTCCGGGTTGTGCTCTGTGATACATGCTTTCCATTCATTCATTTATTTTATTTTCTTCTCACAAATAAGCTCTAAGGAAGTGTCATGATCCCACTTTACAGGGTAGAAGAGAGAAGAGTAAATTAATTTTTCTGAGGCAAGACAGTAGCAGCGTCATGATTTGAACCCACATCTGAATGGGTGGGTAAACCTGTGCTTTTCACCACTAAGTCCCAAACTTCTCAAAACAACTTTAGTTCCAAATAAGAGCCCCAAACACAGAAATCTAGAACAATCCAGGGAAATAATTATGAGCACCTTCAAGTGGGGAAGGCTAGCTTTTGCTTCAAATGGGGAAGGCTAGTTTAGCACTGTCTTCAGTGCTAAGCAGTCTTTTAGGTATCTATTTTAGTCCATCGGTCTAAAATTTTTCAAACTCTCCAGACACTTCCTGAAAGACTCTGCATCCAGCAAATTAACCGTCTTTCTTAATGCCCCATCCACCTCGCCTAGACTTTCTCTTCTGCTCAGAGCACATTCCTGAGTTGACTGCAAGTTGATCAGCAAAAGGCGAGAATGCAGGGCAGGACCAAGAGGTGCTTAGCATCGGCAGAGTACTCTGAAAGTGGATGCTGGTGGTCCTTCTGCAACTGTTGCGAATAACCCCAGAGCCCAGGATGCAGCCTCTCACTGCCCCTCCCGACAGGGGCCATGTGTAAGCATCTTTCCAATGGAAGAAGCAGGTCATGATTTGAGAAGAGACCAGATCTTTTCTTTGCTTTTGTCATCTGGGTGACTGTAAGCTTTACAGACATCTCCATGGCACCCCAAGACCTGAACAGGAAGGAAGCAGATTCTGTTTTGCAGATGGAGGATCTGGGGCAAAAGAGGAAGAACATTCTGCCGGTTCCTTGCAGCAGGAGGAAAGAAAAAATTTTGCAAGTGCCTTTTGTGTGCCAGGAACTGTGCTATGAATTTCATGCACCATACTATTACTAGTTCACAACTGTGGAACACTTCCTATATGTCAGGAACACTTTCTGTATATCCATATGGCTATGGGACACTTTGTATGTGTCACTTTTATATACATCATCTCATTTAATCCACTCAACAACCTTATTTGATAAGTACCATTACCGCCTCCACAACTGAAGTTTATAATATTTGAGTGACTTGCTGAAGGTCACACAGCTACCACATGACAGAGAGGGACTTCAAACCCAGGGATGCCAGCCCCAAAGTCCCAATTCTTTGCATTACACCACCTCACCTACTGTGCTTGACCCCCTAGTCCGGTGTTTCTATTTTCTGAACCCCATCTAACACAAGAGAGAGCAGAGGCTGGTATTTTAAAGGAATGAGTATTTTCCACTACTCTTTTCCCTGGAAACAACCCTGTATATCAACTAATATTCTACATTTTCTGAGCTTCAACTTCATCCCAGGCGCTGTGCTAGATGCCGCCACATTATGTTACATGAGAAATGATATAGAATTTTGGGAACAGCCAATACATGACCCCACACTTAGCAGACATGCCTAATTAATCAGGACACTCATTCTGGGTGAGTCTAAATGCAGCCTCAGAGTCTTTCCCAACACAGAGGTGCAAGAAACTGCTGAAATCAACCAGCATCAGCACACACTAGATGAAGCCTATTGGCCCTTCCTGCTGCAGAATTCCACTGGCAGAAATGACAGTGACGTGGCCACAAGGAATAATGGGATGGAATCCTTTGAGCAGAAGTTCTGAGATCAAAGCCTTGTTCTACTCAAAGTCTTGTTCACTAGCTGGGCACCAGCAAGTAAATTAAACTCTCTGAGCCTGATTGTCTTCTTCATCCAAAATGGTGATGATAATCAGATCTCATCTATGTCACAGGATGGTTGGATGCAGAATTGTTGGTGACAGTGAGAATCAAGAGACCATAAGACCAAAAGTCTGGAGTAAGGGTACTGGCAAGAGACAAGACAATGAGAGAACACAGAATATAGATTTTTGCCTGGGAAATAGTCTAAGATTTTCTACAAAGGGGTTGTGTTGGAGGTGGGGTGACTTCAAGGTCTTAATGCCCTGTGTTACACCACAGGGTTTATTATGGTTAATGGTGGTGGCTTCATGAGTAAGTGATGGGGCTAAGCCATGGCCCTAGAGCTACCCAAGCAAGACAGCATGGCAGAAACAGGCAGGCTGGGAGCTCCTGGTGTGATCACACACCAGCTGTGTGATCTTGGGCAAGTCCTTTAACCTCTCTGAGGATCAGTTCCATCCCCTGAGAAATGAAGACAACGATCTGCTTCATGGTAAAGATGAAACAAGATAGTTGCAGACACATAGTGGGCAATTTTCCATCATGGTACAAGGAGGAGCTGACAGCAGGCTCTGCACGTATCCTTTGCACTGAGATCACGCAACATGGCAGCTGGCACAAAGTAGGTGCTCATCAGCATTTACGGGTTAGTTGTTTGGTTGATTGGGTACCACTTAGGAAGTCACTGAAAGGCTTTAAGCAGAGGAAGAACATGATGGGTTTTAAAATTTTGAGGACATCACTCTATCTGCTTTGGGGAGAAGAGGGTAGGGGGACAGGCATGGGAGTAGGAAGTCCACTTTGTTGCCCTCCTCCAGGACAGAGACCACGTGGACAGGAGGTCTGGATTCAGTGGAAGAACAGGGTCCTGAGCAAGTGGAAGGGCTGGAGACTGGGACGTTCAGAACTAAGATTTCTGATGAGGTGCTTTTTCTGGTGGTGACAAGGTGCAGGGCGTAAGCAAGGCAGGGTTGGCTAAGATGCCATGTGATAAAAGGCTGGTGATGATTGGAAGCTGGAGAAATTGAGAAGCTGGAATGTGGATGTGTCACTCTTCATGGACAGTCTCTCATTTCCTTCTCAAAGCAAAGCTGCTGCGTCGGCACAATTGCCCTCCTTTAACAGACGATGAAGGAGAGACTTAAAACATTCACAAGCATATACTAAACTGGGGGTATGTGGGAATTCAGGCACTTGTTTATAGACTCAATAACTGCAAAGGATTTATGGTTTGTGAAAGTCTTGCACTGTGGAAAAGATAATAAATTGAAGACATTATTGTGTGGGACTGTGCTGATTTTTGTTGATAACACTCCACTAAGAACACTACATGTTTTCTGAAGAGCTGTGGAAGCTGTCTTCTTGCTTAACTGCAATATAAGAAATAGTGATGTTTTGTAAATAAGTTGTCAACAAATTTCTTTCTATTTTATATTGTTTGTCATATTTTTATGTAGTTTGATATGTTTAAATGTTCTAATATCAAGATTAACAAATATAAATTGTTAAGGTTAAGTGACAGGCCAAGGACAAGAAAGTCACAGAGCTGGGCTTCGACCCAGAGAGGTCTGACTTTACAATGACCATGGTCTTTCTCCTGTTTGTCATTGACATAGCTGTGATCTGTGCCCCGTCAAGTCTCACCACGCCCGGAAAGCCTCACCACACCCGGACAACATCTGTCTTCCTCCGATTTTCTGATTTAGTGGCTGCGCTAAGGATGTCTCATGGACTGGAAGGAAAGGAAAGGAAGCTGCAAAAATACAAAGATGCAAATTCACAAGAAAAACAAGTGAGGGCTACAGTCCAGGAGGCTTTTGCGCTTGGCCACCCAGAGAAGAAGGCTATCCTGCCCCTCCCAAATACAAGGGTGTGCCCTCTCTATGTGTCACCAGCTCCTGCAAAGCAAAGCATTGGGGGTCACTAAAGCATCAATCATTCTCCAAATACAGCATTAAATGGTGTATCTGGGCCATAAATACTGTACAAGCACTTTGCAAACGGGTCCATTTTTGTCACCATTTCATTCCTTTTATACAACATGACTTACTCTGACCTTTTAGAGCCAACTGTTTGAGAAATAGAAGCACAGCCCACAGCTAGCAGCAGCCCCTCTTGCATGGTATGTTTCTCAGAAGATTTCACAGGTGACAGTGGTGGGGAATGATGGGGGCAGATATTCATCAACCTCAGATCTGCTCACACTCCTGCCTGGTCAGCTGTGCCCAAGTGGACTTAACAGGCTTCATGTGAGCATCGCTGTGGCCATTGGGCACCTGGCTGTGAACCAGGGATGTAAAGCTTCGTGATAGAAGGGGAAGCAATTACTCTCTGAGATGGCCAGCTCTGCCTGGAGACTGCATTGTAACACTCACCCAACTTTGCTGGCTAGACGCCCCAACACCAGAGAAATTGTGTCCATTGTCTTTCATGTAAAGAGAATACTAGCTGTCCCGAGCTCCACCACGGAAGTGCCAGTGTAACTTAGCTGAAAGGTAGAGAGGTTTCAGAGGTACAGCCTAGTTCAGGGAAGAGTCACTGGGAGGAGGCCAATTTCTCAAATGACTCAATTAGCATCAAAATTCCAGGTTTGGTTTCTCCACATCTTAATGTAGGGGAGTTCTGGTAAAAGTGGATTAGCATGTGGCAGAATGACCTTCCTACTAAAACAACTGGAGGAATAAAAGATATTTAAAATACCTTTTTGAAGGCATCAGAGAGCTGCCAAGGAAGCAGGGACTTGAGGGACCAAGAGCCCACAGTGAAGAGAAGTGCAGCGTGAGCCATCATTTGAGAGCCCTTCTCCCACTGCAGCATTTGCCAATTCCAGTGCAGTGACTGGTAGGGGAAAGGCTGAACAAAATATAGGCATCTTAAGGGCTTCAAAGGAGTAAAGTTGGAGTTCAGAGCCCACCAATCAACAAGGGCTCGGAAAAGCAGCCTTTCAGCTGAGAATTCCAAATGGCTCCCTGCAAGGAGTGGGGTGAACAGGATACAGACCAGGGTCCCAGAGACTAAAGGCCACATTCAAAAGATCCCAGCCCCCAAGCACTCCATGCAGCCACTTCCAGTCAACTGGAGCTGGCACACGAGGTGGAGGCCTGTGTGTCCTGTGAAGCACTCAGGCTTTAGAATTAGAAAGACCTGGAAGCTCTATCACAAACCATTGTATTTCTAGGTTCCTTAACCATTGTGCCCTTCAGTATCCTCCTCTTAACACAGAGGCTGACTCATTGAAAAGAATGAAATAATGTCATGTGCAGCAACATGCATGGACCTGGAGATTATCGTACTAAGTGAAGTAAGTCAGACGGAAAAGACAAATATCATATGATATCGCTTATATGCGGAATCTAAAAAAAATGATACAAATGAACTTATTTACAAAACAGAAACAGACTCACAGACTTAGAGCACCAACTTATGGTTACCAGGGTGGAAGAGTGGGGGGGAAGGGAGAGATTGGGAGTGTAAGATTGACATGCACACACTGCTATATTTAAAATAGATAACCAACAAGGACCTACTGTATAGCACAGGGAACTCTGCTGAGTATTCTGTAATAACTGAAATGGGAAAAGAATTTGAAAAAGAGTAGATACATATATATGTATAACTGAACCTCTTTGTTTTACACCTGAAACTAACACAACATTGTAGATCAACTATACTCCAACATAAAATTTTTTAAATTTATAAAAATAAAAAGAGGAATAAAAAAAATAACAGAGGCTGGCTGAGGCAGCACTGGAGACGTGCCTAGTACCTTGCCAAGAACATACTCAGCGCTTGGGAAACAGAAGCAGCTGGCGAGGGGGGAGGAGCAGCGCACTGGGAGGAGACAGGACACCTGGACCAGTGCCAGCCTTGCTAGTGCCTGGCTGTGTGATGTTGGGTAAATCACTTAGCATCTCTGAGTCTCAGTTTTCTCACACATTCATAAGAGGTTGCATTACAACTTCAGGGACCACCCGTGACTTTAAATTCTCTGTTTCATCTTGCAAATGGGGGGGGGGTGAAGGGAGAGAGAAAAAATATAGCTATAGAGATAGATATAGAAATAGTTATATGAATGTATATACACACATAAATATATATATACACATAGACATGTATACAAATAAATATAAATCTTTATATGAAGGCAGATGTTTACACATTTTTATGTATATACTATATATATGCATTTTTTTAGATTTTTATGTCGTCTCAAAAACACTTTCATTAAGGACTTCTCTTATCCGAGGACCTCCAGCAGACATCACATGGCATGGGGCGGGGGGCGGGTGCAGGGAGACATATCTGCCTGCACCTGAGTACCAGGTACAGAGCTCAGGACCCTCCCAGATCATCCCACTCCAGGTACGGCATTTTCCCCCTACATCAGAGCTGTCTCCTGCCTCAGGCTACTGAGGGCTCAGAGCCAATGCAAGAGGAGATAAAGTTGATAGAAAAGTGCTACGAGTCTCCCCTGACTTTAGCACCAAAAAGCATTACACTTGAACCCGTAGCTTCTCTGTTAGGGAGCTAGAATTCCCAGGGGCTCTTACTGAGGCTGGACTTGTGTATGTGCAGGGGCCACAAGGAAGCATCTGGAGATTGTGCTGAGTTCCGCAGGCCCCAGAGGTTAGAGTTGGCTGGGGGCCAAGAGGAGAGATGACAGTGTCCCCAGCGCAGCCCTTTAGGGAAACATGTTGAGAGAAGGTGGGAGGTGTTGCCAAGTGAAGGGCGAGTCGGGGACTTGGGGAGTCGAGGGCAGCCAGGATGAGCTCACCCAGGATCCCAGCTTCCGTCATGGAGTTCTGGCAGAGAAACTGAACATTTTCCTCCAACAGAACTATGTAATGGCTTCATTGCTACTAGAAGATTCAGCATCAGCATATTGATTAAAAGTGTAAACTCTTGAGCTAGACTGCCTGGATTTGAATCCCAGCTCTGCCACTTTTACCTGCGTGACCTTGGGCAAGTCACTTGACCTCTCTGTGCTTCAGTTTCTTCATCTGTAAAATAAAGATGAAAATAGTGTAGGCTTTGTAGAGTTATGGAGGACTAAACTAGTGATAAGAACACTCGGCCCTTAGTAAGATCTATACATGTATGAATTATTATTAGAAGGGTCTTGTTTAGAGTTGCTACAGTGCCCTTGATGTAGACAAATGTATCTCTTCTGGCTGATCACTTACAATTTCTCCCTCGACTCCTGGGCATACCATGGTACAACTTCAGCATTTTCTTCTCACTCCTCTGGGTGACTGCCCCTTATCAATTTTTTTCTCTCTCTCCCTGATCCACACAGGAAATAACTCGTATTTGCCCTCAGTCAGTGGGGGTAGAATCACTTCCCCAAAGCAGCCTTCTGTTCACTGAGCCACCTGCTGACAGCTCCAGCCACAGCCTTTCGCTCTGTAGATTCCCAAATTTGAGATAGATGTCAGTCCACTGTAGTTTTCAAGAACCAGGGGATGCATGCTGAGATCTTTGAGAATTCCCACTAGCATCCCTCTCAATAGATTTGGGATCAGAAAGTATCCCCTGACCCTCTGCCATCAAGGATAAAAGTCACTGCCCAGCTCTTTCCAAAAAATGCTCCAATTTCCAATCACCTCCCTTCCCACCTTTCCAACTTCTCATGTCCTGACTTTATGCCCCTATTGATGCTCTCCAGTGGGTATGGGTTTAAGGCTCCAAAACCAGTTAGTTTCCTATCACATCCTTTGTCAGTCCACTACCATCTCACTTTGCAATATGGAAATAGTTGGCCTTTATTTTCTTAACTGAACTTTGGCTGAAAAGGAGTTGAGTCCCATTTTAAGATCCTTTTGAGAGAAAAAAGTGTTCATGAGCAAAAAGCACTTGCTTAGTGTAAATACTTAAAGGAAAATGGCCTGGAAACGTCGCTGGATGTCCAGAATGACTCCCAGGGTTTAGGGTTGAAGGAAGGCGGATATTTCCTCCTTAGTGTGAGGCCATTTCCTTGCCAGCAGAAGCAGGCTGCAAGGGGTCTTGAAGCTAAGGCTAAATCTGCACAGGAATATTTTCCACCAGCTGCCTGCCCACTTGCCTTAGAGGCTGAGTTCGTTATCCTCTTAAAAGCCTGTTTTCTCATGCAGAGGAGCTTGGCTGACCGGAGAGTCTGGTTCTTTAGTCACGGCCTGTTGCTTTCATAAGAACTTATTTGAACAGACCACTGCTCAAGCCCAAGGCAGCTCCCAGCCCTGTGCGCCTGTGCGGGGACTGGGATGCGGGAAGGGTGGGGGGCGTGGACACGTGGCTGTTCGCTGTTCTCAGTTCTTCTGGGTCCAGCTGCCTTTCCAGAGGTCCCTGACTGTCAGGCATCCTAGGTTCCAATTCTGGCCTTCCTACCTGCCAGCACTGAGACCTCCAGCAAGTCATGTAACTTCCATAGACCTCAGTTTCCTGCCCTGCTCCTTCCTTAGAGGCTGTGGTGTGTGTGTGATATGATATTGTACACAAAGCATAGAGCACAGTGCACGAAACACAGTCGGGTCTGAGACACTGCGTTCCCTTTCCTCTGGGTTATGCTGTAATCCAAGAGTTCTTATATCGCTGTTCATGCCACAGGTCTTAACACCATGCTTATGCCAGTAACAAGAACAAGTAAAAATATTGTCCTACAGCAGAAAAATACCAATAACCGTTCTCATCTGCATTTGTAAGGACATGAATTAGGTACTGATAGGGTCATAGAGAGGACTAGACCAACAACATTTTATTTCACAAATGACACTCAGGGCACAGAGAGAATGCACAGTTTAGTCCACAGAGGCACTTTTTTTTAAGATTTTTTTTTTGATGTGAGCCATTTTTAAAGTCTTTATTGAATTTGTTACAATAGTGCTTCTGTTTTATGTTTTGATTTTTTGGCCGCGAGGCATGTGGGATCTTAGCTCCCTGACCAGGGATCGAACCCGCACCCCCTGCATTGGAAGGCAAAGTCTTAACCACTGAACCACCGGGGAAGTCCCCATAGAGGCACTTAATTGAAGATCTGGCCCAGAAGTCAGGCGTCCTGCCTAACTTTGGACTGGGCATCTGATCACCTTATTTCTGGGAATAGCCAGGCGTAGCCTGATCAAATCCAACTAGAAGAAAGGGGCAGTGTGAAAGGAACCAGAACCAGATTAACAAGCTAGAGGAGGGCAGCCATGGAAGAGACAGACAGAGCCACATATGACAATAACAGTAGACTTCTCATCATTACCAGGCATTTCCTTTCTGCCCACTCTAAGCTACATGTATCATGTATATGATCGTATTTAATGCTAACAATTCTATAAGATTACTATCGCCATTCTCATCTCAACATGGGAAATCGGAGATTCTTGGAGATGAGGTAACTTGGCCTACAACCTACAATGGGAAAATAGTGGAGCCAGGATTTGAACACAGGTCTATCTGGTTCCCAGTTGTAGGCATCCAGAGTTCAACCTGGCAGCAGCATATCCAAAGCACCCAGAAACCATCTGTCCAGGCAAGTTCATGATACTGAGTGTCCAGGAGGAAGTCACAAGGATATCTCCATAGGATGGTACACTGCGGAATGTGTTCATTCATTCTTTCACTCTCTTTGTCTTTCTTCCATTATTGAATAAGCACTAACCTATGTTCCAGCTAATACTGAGAAACTCCATTCAGGATCTTTACCGTCCTGTACTTGAGAACATCCCTTCCCCACTTCATCCCCTGAAAGTCATGGAAATGTCCAAAACACCCATGTGAGAGCTTGTGGGGCTTGTTATGGGTTAAATTGTTTCCCCTTAAAAACATGATGTATCAAAATTATAACCCCCTGTAAAACTCAGAATATGACCTTATTTGGAAATATGGTCTTTGCAGAATTAACCAAATTAAGATGAGGTAATTAGAGTGGATCCTAATCCCAAATGACCTATGATAAACCATAATGGAAAAGAATATTTTTAAAAAAGA
>NW_028294048.1:0-32000 GCF_964341445.2 Mesoplodon mirus | reverse complement strand
CACAATCCTCCATGAACCTTGGGATCACATTGCTTCATGCCCTTTTCATCACAATGCTCCATGCTCCTAGAAATCAAAATGATCCATGACTTCTGTCATCACAATGCTCCAAACACTTGTGATCACAGTGTTCCATAACACTTGTCATCACAACGCTCCATGATGCCTGTCATCACAATACTCCATGCCCTTTTCATCACAATGCTCCATGACCTTTCTCATCACAATTCTCAATACACTTGTCATCACAATGCTCCCTGACACTTGTCATCAGAATGCTCCTTGAAACCTGTCACGAAAAGGCTCCAAGCCATTTTCATCACAATACCCCATGCCGTTTTCATCACAATGCTCCATGCCATTGTCATCAAAATACTCCACAAGCT
The DNA here is from genome assembly GCF_964341445.2 of Mesoplodon mirus. Classification (NCBI taxonomy): domain Eukaryota; kingdom Metazoa; phylum Chordata; class Mammalia; order Artiodactyla; family Ziphiidae; genus Mesoplodon; species Mesoplodon mirus. Next base: position 31,614 of record NW_028294048.1, on the reverse strand, counting down.
TGTCCTCAGAATGCTCCATGACCCTTGTCATCAAAATTCTCCATGCACTTGTCAGCACAATGCTCCCTGACCCTTGTCATCACAATGCTCCAAGCCATTGTCATCACAATGCTCCATTACCTTTGTCATCAGAATCCATCATGACACTTGGCATCAGAATGCTCCATGCCATTGTCATCACAATGGACTATTACATATGTCATCACAATGCTCCCTGACACCTGTCTTCACAATACTGCATGACCTGCTCATTACAAAGCTCCATGCACATGTCATCACAATGCGCCATTCCAACTGTCATCGCAATAATCCATGAAACATATTAGACCAATGTTCCATGCCCTTGTTATCACAATGCTCCATGACCCCTGTCATCACAATGCTCCGTGACTCCAGTCATCACAATGCTTCATGACCTTTGTCATCACAGTGGTCCATGCCCTCGTCATCAACAGTCTCTGTGACCTTTTTAACCACAATGCTCCATGAACTTTTCATCACAATGCTCTTTGACCCTTGTCATCACAATGCTCCATGCGCTTGTCAGCACAATGCTCCATGACACATGTCATCACAATGCACCATGCGCTTGTCATCACAGTGCTCCACAATCTTGTCATCACAATGCTCCTTAAAATTTGTCATCACAATGCTCCATGCACTACTCATCAAAATGCTCTCTCACCACTGATATCACAATGCTACATCACTATTTGTCACAATACTCCCTCACCCCTGTCATCACAATGTTCCATGACTCCAGTCATCACAATGATACATACACATATCATCACAATGTTCGATGACCCCTGACATCACAATGTTCTATAACACCTGTCATCAAAACGTTCCATGACACTTTTCATCAAATTGCTCCATGACCCAGTCATCAGAATGCTCCCTGCCCTTCTCATCACAATGCACAACGCCCTTGCCATCAAAATGCTCCATGACTTTGTCATCACAAAGATCCATGACCCTTGGCATCACAATGCTCCATGTAATTGTCATCACAGTGCTCCATGAACGCTCTCATCACATTGCTCCATGCCCTTGTCTTCACAAAGCTCCATGACACATGTCATCAGAATGCTCCATGGCTTTCTCATCACAATGCTCCATGCCCCTTTTCATCTCAATGTTTCATGAACCCTGTCATCACAATGCACCATGCCTATCATCATAATGCTTCAGGCTATTGACATCACAATGAAATCAAAATGCTCCATGACCTCTGTCATCATAATACTCCGAAACCTTGTGATCACAATATTCCAAAACACTTATCATCACAACACCCCATGACGCTCGTCATCACAATTATCCATGGTCTTCTCATCACAATGCTCCATGATCTTTGTCATCACAATGCTCAATACACTTGTCATCACAATGCTCCCTGACACTTGTCGTCAGTATGCTCCTTGAACACTGTCATGACAAGGCTCTATGCCTTTTTCATCACAATGATCCATGCCCTTTTCATCACAATGCTCCAAGATCCCTGTAATCACAATGCTCCATGCCCTTGTCATCACAAAACTCCATGACACATGTCATCAGAATGCTCCATGGCCTTCCCATCACCATGATCTATGCCCTTGTCATTACAATGCCCCAAGACCCCTGTAATCACAATGCTCCATGCCCCTTTTCAACAGAATGCTCCATGAGACTTCTCATCAAATGTCTCCATGGTCTTCTCATCACAATGCTCCAGGACTTTGTCATCACCATGCTACTTTCCCTTGTCATAAAAATACTCCATGAATATTTTCAGCCAAATGCTCCATGACCTTATAATCACAATGCTCCATGGCCAATATCCTCACAGATATCCATGACCACTGTCAACAAAACACTCCATGACAACTGACAATATAATGATCCAGGACTCTTGTCATCAAAATTCTCCCTTCCCTAGTCATCACAATGCTCCATGACCCCTGTCATCAGAATACTGCATGAACATTTTCAGCCCAATGCTCCAAGGACCTTGCCATCACAATGATCCATGCCCTTGTCATCCCAATGCTCCATGAACCCTGTATTCACAATGATCCGTGACGCTTGTCATCACAGTGCTCCATGACACCTGTCATCACAATGCTCCATGCCTTTGTCAGCAAAATGTTACATGGCCTTGTCATTACAATGCTCTATGCGCTTGTCATCAAAATACTCCATTACCATTGTCATCACAGTCCTCCATGAACATTGGGATCACATTGCTTCATGCCCTTGTCATCACAATGCTCCATGCTCCTTGAAATCAAAATGATCCATGACCTGTGTCATCAAAATGCTCAAATCCCTTGTGATCACAGTGTTCCATAACACTTGTCATCACAACGCTCCATGATGCCTGTCATCACAATATTCCATGCACTTTTCATCACAATGTTCCATGACCTTTGTCATCACAATTCTCAATACACTTGTCATCACAATGCTCCCTGACTATTGTCGTCAGAATGCTCCTTGAACCCTATCACGAAAAGGCTCCATGCCTTTTTCATCACAATGACCCATGCCGTTTTCATCACAATGACCCATGCCATTGTCATCAAAATACACCGTAAGCTTGTCATCAGAATGTTCCGTGACCCTTGTCATCACAATTTTCCATGCACTTGTCAGCACAATGCTCCCTGACCCTTGTCATCACAATGCTCCAAGCCATTGTCATCACAATGCTCCATTACCTTTGTCATCAGAATCCTCCATGACACTTGGCATCACAATGATCCATGCCATTGTCATCACAATGCCCCATTCCAACTGTCATCACAATAATCCATAAAACTAAATAGACCACTGTTCCATCCCCTTGTCATCACAATGCTCCATGCCCTTGTTATCACAATGCTCCATGACCCCTGTCATCACAATGCTCCGTGACTCCAGTCATCAAAATGCTTCATGAACTTTGTCATCAAAATTGTCCATGTCCTCGTCATCAACAGTCTCTGTGACATTTTTAACCACAATGCTCCATGAAATTTTCATCACAATGCTCTTTGACCCTTGTCATCAAAATGCTCTATGCCTTTCTCAGCACAATGCTCCATGACACATGTCATCACAATGCACCATGCGCTTGTCATCACAATGCTCCAACAAATTGTCTTCACAATGCTCCATAAAACTTGTCATCACAATGCTCCATGCACTTCTCATCAAAATGCTCTCTCACCACTGATATCACAATGCTACATCACTATTTGTCACAATACTCCCTCACCTCTGTCATCACAATGTTTCATGGCACCTGTCATCACAATGCTACATGCACTTATCATCACAATGTTCGATGACCCCTGACATCAAAATGTTCCATAACACCTGTCATCAAACTGCTCCATGATCCTTTTCATCAAAATGCTCCATGACCCCTGACATCACAATGTTTCATAACACCTGTCATCAAAATGTTCCATTACACTTTTCATCAAATTGTTTCATGACCCTGTCATCAAAATGCTCCCTTCCCTTCTCATCAAAATGCACCTCACCCTTGTCATCAAAATGCTCCATGACTTGTCATCACAATGCTCCATGCTCTTGCCATCACAATGCTCCATTATCCCAGTCATAACAATGCTCCATGACCCCTGCTATCACGATGTTCCATGGCCTTGTCATCACAAAGCTCCTTGACCCTTCTCATGACAATGTTCCAAGAACCCTCTAATCACAATGCTCTATGCCCCTTTTCATCTCAATGATCCACGAACCCTCTCATCACAATGCACCATGCCCATCATCATAATGCTTCATGCTATTGTCATCACAATGAAATCAAAATGCTCCATGACCTCTGTCATAACAATGCTCCAAACCCTTGTGATCACAATATTCCATATCACTTGTCATCACAATGCCCCATGACGCTCGTCATCACAGTTATCCATGGTCTCTCATCAAAATGCTCTATGACCTTTGTCATCACAATGCTCAGTACACTTGTCATCAAAATATTCCCTGACACTTGTTGTCTGTATGCTCCTTGAATACTGTCATGACAAGGCTCCATGCATTTTTCATCACAATGATCCATGCCATTTTCATCACAATGCTCCAAGACCCCTGTAATCACAGTGCTCCATGCCCTTGTCATCACAAAGCTCAATGACCCATGTCATCAGAATGCTCCTTGGACTTCTCCTCACAATGCTCCATGCCCTTGTCATCACAATGTGCCAAGACCCCTCTAATCACAATGCTCCATGCCCCTTTTCATCAGTATGCTCCAGGAGATTTGTCATCACAAGGCTCCATGGTTTTCTCATCACAATGCTCCAGGAACTTGTCATCACAATGCTTCACGACCTTGTCATGAAAATTCTCAACGACCATTGTTATCATAATGCTCCAAGCCCTAGTCATCACAATGCTCCATTATATTTGTCATCACAATTCTCCATTACATTTGGCATCACAGTACTCCCAGCCATTGTCATCGCAATGGACCATGACATATGTCATCACAATGCTCCCTGACACCTGTCTTCACAATACTCCATGACCTTCTCTTCACAATGATCCATGCCCTTGTCATCACAATGCACCATGTCCACTGTCATCACAATAATCTGTGAAACTTGTCAGAGCAATGCTCCATGCCCCTGTCATCACAATGCTCCATGCCCTTGTCATCACAATGATCCATGACTTGTCATCACAAAGCTCCATGACCCATGACCCATGTATCACAGTGTTCCATGACCTAGTCATCACAATGCTCCAAGACCCCTGTAGTCACAATGCTCCATGTCCCTTTTCCTCAGAATCCTCCATGCGACTTGTCATCATAAGTAGCCATGGTCTTCTCATCACAATGCTCCAGGACCTTGTCATCACCATGCTCCATTCCCTTGTCCTCACAATGCTCCATGACCCCTGTCATCACAATAATCCATGAATATTTTCAGCCCAATGCTCCACGACCTATTCATCACAATGCTCCATGGCCAATATCATCTCATAGCTCCATGACCACTGTCATCACAAAACTCCATGACACCTGACAAGACAATGATCCGGGACACTTGTCATCACAATGCTCCATTCCCTAGTCATCACAAAGCTCCATGACCCCAGTCATCACAACACTCCATGAAAATTTTCAGCCAAGTGCTCCATCACACTTGTGATCTCTATTATCCATGTCCTTGTCATCCCAATGCTCCATGACCCCTGTATTCACAAAGTTCCGTGACACTTGTAATCACAGTGCTCCATGACACCTGTCATCACAATGCTCCATGCCTTTGTCAGCAAAATGCTACATGACCTTGTCATTACAATGCTCTATGCGCTTGCCATCACAATACTCCACTTCCATTGTCATCACAATCCTCCATGAACTTTGGGATCACATTGTTTCTTGCCCTTGTCATCACAATGCTACATGCTCCTTGAAATCAAAATGATCCATGACCTCTCTCATCACAATGCTCCAAACACTTGTGATCACACTGTTCCATAACACTTGTCATCACAACGCTCCATGATGCCTGTCATCACAATACTGCATGCCCTTTTCATCACAATGCTCCATGACCTTTGTCATCACAATTCTCAATACACTTGTCGTCACAATGCTCCCTGACACTTGTCATCAGAATGCTCCTTGAACCCTGTCACGAAAAGGCTCCATGCCTTTTTCATCACAATGCACCATGCCGTTTTTATTACAAAGCTCCATGCCATTGTCATGAAAATACTCCACAAGCTTGTCATCAGAATGCTCCATGACCCTTGTCATCACAATTCTCCAAGCCATTGTCATCACAATTCTCCATTACCTTTGTCATCAGAATCCTCCATGACACTTTGCATCCCAGTGCTCCATACCATTGTCATCACAATGGGCCATTACATATGTCATCACAATGCTCCCTGACACCTGTCTTCACAATACTGCATGACCTGGTCATCACAATGCTCCATTCCCTTGTCATCACAATGCACCATTCCAACTGTCATCGCAATAATCCATGAAACTTATTAGACCAATGATCCATGCCCTTGTCATCACAATGCTCCATGCCCTAGTTATCACAATACTCCATGACCCCTGCCATCACAATGCTCTATGACTCCAGTCATCACAATGCTTCATGACCTTTGTAACAACAATGGTCCATGCCCTCGTCATCAACAGTCTCTGTGAACTTTTTAACCACAATGCTCCATGAACTTTTCATCACAATGCTCTTTAACACTTGTCATCACAATGCTCTATGCCTTTCTCAGCACAATGCTCCATGACCCTTGTCAGCACAATGCTCCATGCACTTGTCATCACAGTGCTCCATGACACATGTCATCACAATGCTCCATGACCCCTGACATCACAATGCTCCGTGACTCCAGTCATCACAATGCTTCATAACGTTTGTCATCACAATGGTCCATGCCCGTGTCATTACAAGGCTCTGTGACCTTTGTAACCACAATGCTCCATGAACATTTCATCACAATTCTCTGTGACCCTTGTCATCACAATGCTCCATTTCTTTGTGAGAACAATGCTCCATGACCATTGTCTTCAAAATGTGCCACGCGCATTTCATCACAACGGTCCACATACTTGTCATTGCCATGCTCCATAAACCTTATAATCACAATGCTCCATGCACTTCTCATCAAAATGCTCTCCCACCAGAGATATCACAGTGTTCCATCACTAGTCATCACAATACTCCCTGACCCCTGTAATCACAATGTTCCATGAACCAGTCATCACACTGCTACATCCCCTTATCTTCACAATGTTCCATGACCCCTGACATCACAATGTTCCATAACCCCTGTCATCAAAATGCTCCATGATCGTTTTCATCCCAAAGCTCCAAGACCCCTGACATCACAATGTTCTATAACCCCTGCCATCAAAATGTTCCATTACACTTTTCATCAAATTGCTGCATGACCCGGTCATCAAAATGCTCCCTGCCCTTCTCATCACAATACACCATGTCCTTGTCATCAAAATGCTCCATGATTTGTCATCACAAAGCTCCATGACCCTTGGAATCACAATGCTCCATGTCATTGTCATCACAATGCTCCATGAACCCTCCCATCATATTGCTCAATGCCCTTGTCGTCACAAAGCTCCATGACACTTGTCATCACAATGCTCGATGCCATTCTCATCACAATGCTCCATGCCCTTGTCATTACAATCCTGCATGACCCATGTATCATAGTGTTCCGTACCCTTGTCATCACAATGCTCCATGCCCACTCTCATCACAATAATCCCTGAAACATTTCAGACCAATGTTCCATACCCTTCTCATCACAATGCTCCATTACCTCTGTCATAACAATGCACCATGACCCCTGCCATCACAATTTTCCACGGCCTAATCATCACAAGGTTCCATGACACCTGTCATCACAATGCTGAAGGCCCATTAAATCACAATGCTCCATGCCCTTGTCATCACAAAGCGCCATGACACATGTCATCAGAATGTTCCATGGCCTTCACATCACAATGCTCCATGCCGTTGTCATCAAAATGCTCCAAGACCCCTGTAAACACAATGCTCTATGCCCCTTTTCATCTCAATGCACCATGAACCCTGTCATCACAATGCAAAATGCCCATCATCATAATTCTTCAGGCTATTGTCATCACAATGAAATCAATATTCTCCATGATGTCTGTCATCATAATGCTCCAAACCCTTGTGATCACAATGTTCCATTACACTTATCACCAAAACACCCCATGACGCTCATCATCACAATTATCCATGGTCTTCTCATCACAATGCTCCATGATCTTTGTCATCACAATGCTCAATACACATGTCATCACAATGCTCCCTGACACTTGTCGTCAGTATGCTCCTTGTACCCTCTCATGAAAAGGCTCCATGCCTTTGTCATCAAAATAATCCATCCCCTTGTCATCACAATGCTGCAAGACCCCTGTAATCAAAATGCTACATGACACTTTTCATCAGAATGCTCCATGAGACTTGTCATCAGTATTCTCCATGGTCTTCTCATCACAATGCTCCAGGAACTTGTCATCACCATGCTCCATTCCCTTGTCATCACAATGCTCCATGACCCCTGTCATCACAATACTCCATGAACATATTCAGCCCAATGCTCCATGAAACTTGCCATCACAGTGATGCATGCCCTTGTCATCCCAATGCTCCATGACCCCTGTATTCACAATGCTCCATGACGCTTTTCATCACAGTGCTCCATGATCCCTGTCATCACAATGCTCCATGCCTTTGTCAGCAAAATGCTACATGGCCTTGTCATTACAATGCTCTATGCACTTGTCATCACAATACTCCATTACCATTGTCATCACAATCCTCCATGAATATTGGGATCACATTGCTTCATGCCCTTGTCATCACAATGCTCCATGTTCCTTGAAATCAAAATGATCCATGACCTCTCTCATCAAAATGCTCAAATCCCTTCTGATCACAGTGTTCCATAACACTTGTCATCACAACGCTCCATGATGCCTGTCATCACAAAAATCCATGCCCTTTTCATCACAATGCTCCATGACCTTTGTCATCACAATTCTCAATACACTTGTCATCACAATGCTCCCTGACACTTGTCGTCAGAATGCTCCTTGAACCCTGTCACGAAAAGGCTCCATGCATTTTTCATCACAATGCCCCATGCCGTTTTCATCACAATGCTCCATGCCATTGTCATCAAAATACTCCACAAGATTTTCATCAGAATGTTCCATGACCCTTGTCATCACAAATCTCCATGCACTTGTCAGCACAATGCTCCCTGATTCTTGTCATCACAATACTCCAAGCCATTGTCATCACAATGCTCAATTATCTTTGACAGCAGAATCCTACATGACAATTGGCATCACAATTCTCCATGCCCTTGTCATCACAATGCCCCATTCCAAATGTCATCACAATAATCCATGAAACTAAATAGACCACTGTTCCATCCCCTTGTCATCACAATGCTCCATGCCCTTGTTATCACAATTCTCCATGACCCCGTTCATCACAATGCTCCATGACTCCAGTCATCACAATGCTTCATGAACTTTGTCATCAGAATTGTCCATGTCCTCGTCATCAACAGTCACTCTGACCTTTTTAATCACAATGCTCCATGAAATTTTCATCACAATGCTCTTTGACCCTTGCCATCAAAATGCTCTATGCCTTTCTCAGAACAATGCTCCATGACACAGGTCATCACAATGCACCATGCACTTGTCATCACAATGATCCACAAATTTGGCATCACAATGCTCCATAAAACTTGTCACCACAATGATCCATGCACTTCTCATCAAAATGCTCTCTCACAACTGATATCACAATGCTACATCACTATTTGTCACAATACTCTCTCACCACTGTCATCACAATGTTTCATGGCATCTGTCATCACAATGCTACATGCACTTATCATCACAATGTTCGATGAACCCTGACATCAAAATGTTCCATAACACCTGTCATCAAACTGCTCCATGAGCCATTTCATCAAAATGCTCCAGGACCCCTGACCTCACAATGTTCCATAACACCTGTCATCAACTTGTTCCATGACCCTGTCATCAAAATGCTCCCTGCCCTTATCACCAAAATGCACCACACCCTTATCATAAAAATGCTCCCTGACTTGGCATCACAATGCTCCATGACCTTCCCATCACAATGCTCCATTACCCCAGTCATAATAATGCTCCATGACCCCTGCTATCACGATGTTGCATGGCCTTGTCATCACAAAGCTCCATGACCCTTTTCATCACAATGCTCCAAGAACCCTCTAATCACAGTGTTCTATGCCCCTTTTCATCTCAATGATCCATGAACCCTGTCATCACAATGCACCATGGCCATCATCATAATGCTTCATGCTATTGTCATCACAATGAAATCAAAATGCTCCATGACCACTGTCATAAAAATGCTCCATGACCCTTGCCATCACAATGTTCCACGGCTTAGTCATCACAAGGTTCCATAACACTTGTCATCACAATGGTCCAGACCCCTGAAATCACAATGCCCCATGCACTTGTTATCACAAAGCCCCATGACGCATGTCATCAGAATGTTCCATGCCCTTTTCATCTCAATTCTCCATGAACCCTGTCATCACAATGCACCATGCCCATCATCATAATGCTTCAGACTATTGTCATCACAATGAAATCAATATTCTCCATGACCTCTGTCATCATAATGCTCCAAACCCTTGTGATCACAATGTTCCATAACACTTATCAACACAACACCCCATGACGCTCATCATCACAATTATCCATGGTCTTCTCATCACAAAGCTCCATGATCTTGTCATCACAATGCTCAATACACTTGTCATCACAATGCTCCCTGACACTTGTCGTCAGTATGCTCCTTGAACCCTGTCATGACAAGGCTCCATGCCTTTTTCATAACAATGATCCATGCACTTTTCATCACAATGCTCCAAGATCCCTGTAATCACAAATGCTCCATGCCCTTCTCATCACAAAACTCCATGACGCATGTGATCAGAATGCTCCATGGCCTTGTCATCACAATGCTCCATGCACTAGTCATCACAATGCTCCAAGACCCATGTAATCACAATGCTTCATGCCCCTTTTCATCAGAATGCTCCATGAGACTTGTCATCACAAGTCTCCATGGTCTTCTCATCACAATGCTCCAGGACATTTTCAACACCATGCTCCACTCCGTTGTCATCACAATGCTCCATGACACATGTCATCACAATGCTCCATGCCTTTGTCAGCAAAATGCTACATGACCTTCTCATTACAATGCTCTATGCGCTTGTAATCACAATACTCCATTTCCATTGTCATCACAATCCTCCATGAACCTTGGGATCACATTGCTTCATGCCCTTGTCATCACAATGCTCCATGCTCCTTGAAATCAAAATGATCCATGACCTCTGTCATCACAATGCTCCAAACCCTTGTGATAACAGTGTTCCATAACACTTGTCATCACAATGCTCCATGATGCCTGTCATCACAATACTCCATACCCTTTTCATCACAATGCTCCATGACCTTTGTCATCACAATTCTCAATACACTTGTCATCACAATGCTCACTGACACTTGTCTTCAGAATGCTCCTTGAACCCTGTCATGAAAAGGCTCCATGCCTTTTCCATCACAATGCCCCATGCCGTTTTCATCACAATGCTCCATGCCATTGTCATCAAAATACTCCACAAGCTTGTCATCAGAAGGCTCCTTGATGCTTGTCATCACAATTCTCCATGCACTTGTCAGCACAATGCTCCCTGACCCTTGTCATCACAATGCTCCAAGCCATTGTCATAACAATGCTCCATTACCTTTGTCATCAGAATCCTCCATGACACTTGGCAACACAATGCTCCATGCCATTGTCATCACAATGGGCCATTACATATGTCATCACAATCCTCCCTGACACCTGTCTTCACAATACTGCATGAACTGGTCATCACAATTCTCCATGCCCTTGTCATCACAATGTGCCATTCCAACTGTCATCGCAATAATCCATGAAACATATTTTACCAATGTTCCATGCCCTTGTCATCACAATGCTCCATGCCGTTGTTATCACAATGCTCCATGACCCCTGTCATCACAGTGCTCCGTTACTCCAGTCATCACAATGCTTCATGACTTTGTCATCACAGTGGTCCATGCCCTCGTCATCAACAGTCTCTGTGACCTTTTTAACCACAATGCTCCATGAACTTTTCATCACAATGCTCTTTGACCCTTGTCATCACAATGCTCCATGCACTTGTCAGCACAATGTTCCATGACACATGTCATCACAATGCACCATACGCTTGTCATCACAGTGCTCCACAATCTTGTTATCACAATGCTCCATAAAATTTTTCATCACAGTGCTCCATGTACTTCTCATCAAAATGCTCTCTCACCGCTGATATCACAGTGCTACATCACTATTTGTCACAATACTCCCTCACCCCTGTCATCACAATGTTCCATGACTGCTGTCATCACAATGCTACATGCTCTTATCATCACAATGTTCGATGACCCCTGACATCACAATGTTCCATAACACCTGTCATCAAAATGTTCCATGACACTTTTCATCAAATTGCTCCATGACCCTGTCATCAGAATGTTCCCTGCCCTTCTCATCACAATGCACAACACCCGTGCCATCAAAATGCTCCATGACATTTGTCATCACAAAGATCCATGACCCTTGGCATCACAGTGCTCCATGTGATTGTCATCACAGTGCTCCATGAACGCTCTCATCCCATTGCTCCATGCCCTTGTCTTCACAAAGCTCCATGACACAGGTCATCAGAATGCTCCATGGCCTTCTCATCACAATGCTCCATGCCCTTGCCATCACAATGCTCCATTACCCCTGTCATAACAATGCTCCATGATCCTGCCATCACTATGTTCCATGGCCTTTTCATCACAAAGCTCCATGACCCATCTCATCACAATGCTCCAAGAACCCTGTAATCACAATGCTCTATGCCCCTTTACATCTCAATGAACCATGAACCCTGTCATCAAAATGCACCATGCCCATCATCATAATGCTTCATGCTATTGTCATTAGAATGAAATCAAAATGCTCCATGACCTCTGTCATAACAATGCTCCAAACCCTTGTGATCACAATATTCCAAAACACTTGTCATCACAATGCCCCATGACGCTCGTCATCACAATTATACATTGTCTTCCCATCACAATACTCCATGATCTTTGTCATAAAAATTCTCAAATACACTTGTCATCACAATGCTCCCTGACATTTGTCGTCAGTATGCTCCTTGAACCCTGTCATGACAAGGCTCCATGCCATTTTCATCACAATGATCCATGCCATTTTCATCACAATGCTCCAAGACCCATATAATCACAATGCTCCATGCCCTTGTCATCACAATGCTCCATGCCATTGTCATCACAATGGGCCATTACATATGTCATCACAATGCTCCCTGACACCTGTCTTCACAGTACTGCATGACCTGGTCATCACAATGCTCCATGCCCTTTTCATCACAATGCACCATTCCAAGTGTCATCGCAATAATCCATGAAACTTATTAGATCAATGCTCCATGCCCTTGTCATCACAATGCTCCATGCCCTTGTTATCACAATGCTCCATGGCCCCTGTCTTCACAATGCTCCGTGACTCCAGTCATCACAATGCTTCATGAACTTTGTCACAACAATGGTCCATGCCCTCGTCATCAACAGTCTCTGTGACCTTTTTAACCACAATGCTCCATGAACTTTTCATCACAATGCTCTTTGACCCTTGTCATCACAATGCTCTATGCCTTTCTCAGCACAATGCTCCATGACTCTTGACATCACAATGCTCCATGCACTTGTCAGCACAATGCTCCATGACACATGTCATCACAATGCTCCATGACCCCTTTCATCACAATGTTCCGTGACTCCAGTCATCACAATGCTTCATAACGTTTGTCATCACAATGGTCCATGCCCGTGTCATCACAAGGCTCTGTGACCTTTGTAACCACAATGCTCCATGAACATTTCATCACAATTCTCTGTGACCCTTGTCATCACAATGCTCCATTTCTTTGTGAGAACAATGCTCCATGAGCATTGTCTTCAAAATGTGCCATGTGCATTTCATCACAACGGTCCACATACTTGTCATTGCCATGCTCCATAAACCTTGTAATCACAATGCTCCATGCACTTCTCATCAAAATGCTCTCTCACCACTGATATCACAATGCTACATCACTATTTGTCACAATAGTCCCTCACCACTGTCATCACAATGTTCCATGACTCCTGTCATCAAAATGCTACATGCACTTACCATCACAATGTTCGATGACCCCTGACATCACAATGTTCCATAACACCTGTCATCAAAATGTTCCATGACACTTTTCATCAAATTGCTCCATGACTCTGTTTTCAGAATGCTCCCTGCCTTTCTCATCACAATGCACAACGCCATTGCCATCAAAATGCTCCATGTCGAGAGACTTCCGGGTAAGATGGCGGAATAGTAAGACGCGGAGGTCACCGTCCTCCCCACGGATACACCAGAAATACAGCTGCACGTGGAGCAACTTCTACAGAACACCTGCTGGATGCTGGCAGAGGACCCCGGACCTCCCAAAAGGCAAGAAACTCCCCACATTCCTTGGTAGGGCAAAGCGGAGAGATTCCCGCACAGAGTATCGGTGCCGAGCGGCACTCACCAGCCCGAGAGACTTGTCCACTCGCCCCGGCGTCGCTGGAAGCTGAGGCTCGGGCTTCGGTCAGAGCGCAGGGAGAGGACTGGGGCTGGCGGCAAGAACTCAGCCGGAAGGGGGCTAATGAGCCACAGCTAGCCGGCAGGGAGTACGGGAAAACTCTGGAGCTGCCGAAGAGGCAAGAGACTTTTTCTCCCCTCTTGGTTTCCTGGTGCGCGAGGAGAGGGGATTAAGAGCGCTGCTTAAAGGGGCTCCACAGACGGGCGCGAGACGCGACTGAAGGCGCGGAGCCCGGTGACGGGCGTGGGACGCTGGGGCTGCTGCTGCCACCGGCAAGATGCCTGTGTGCGAGCATGGGTCACTTTCCACACCGCCCTTCCTGGAGCCTGTGCAGCCCGCCACTGCCAGGGTCCCGGGATCCAGGGGCGGCTTCTCGGGGAGAACGCACGGTGCGCCTCGGGCTGGTGCAACATCACGCCGACCTCTGCCACTGCAGGCCCGCCCCGCACTCTGTGCCCCTCCCTCCCGCCCGGCCTGAGTGAGCCAGAGTCCCCGAAGAGGCTGCTCCTTTAACCCTGTCCTGTCTAAGTGAAGAACAGACGCCCTCCGGCGACCTACATGCAGAGGCGGGGCCAAATCCAAAGCTGAGACCCAGGAGCTGTGAGAACAAAGAGAAAGGGAAACCTCTCCCAGCAGCCTCAGAAGCAGCAGATTAAAGCTCCACAATCAACTTGATGTACCCTGCATCTGTGGAATATATGAATGGACAACAAACCATCCCAAATTGAGGAGCCAGGAGTCAGTGCTGTGCCTCTGAGGTGGGAGAGCCAACTTCAGGACACTGGTCCACAAGAGACCTCCCAGCTCCACATAATATCAAATGGCGAAAATCTTCCAGAGATCTCTATCTCAACACCAGCACCCAGCTTCACTCAACGACCAGCAAGCTACAGTGCTGGACACCCTATGCCAAACAACTAGCAAGACAGGAACACAACGCCACCCATTAGCAGAGAGGCTGCCTAAAATCATAAAAAGTCCGCAGACACCCCAAAACACACCACCAGACGTGGACCTGCCCACCAGAAAGACAAGATCCAGCCTCACCCACCAGAACACAGGCACTAGTCCCCTCCACCAGGAAGCCTACACAACCCACTAAACCAACCTTAGCCACTGGGGACAGACAACAAAAACAACGGAAACTACGAACCTGCAGCCTGAAAAAAGGAGATCCCAAACACAGTAAGATAAGCAAACTGAGAAGACAGAAAAACACACAGCAGGAGAAGGAGCAAGATAAAAACCCACCAGACCTAACAAATGAAGAGGTAATAGGCAGTCTACCTGAAAAAGAATTCAGAATAATGATGGTAAAGATGATCCAAGATTCTATTTCCCAGATCCAAAATCTTGGAAATAGAATAGACAAAATGCAAGAAACAGTTAACAAGGACCTAGAAGAACTAAAGATGAATCAAGCATCGATTAAAAACACAATAAATGAAATAAAAAGTACTCTAGATGGGATCAATAGCAGAATAACTGAGGCAGAAGAACGGATAAGTGAGGTGGAAGATAAAATAGTGGAAATAACTGCTGCACAGCAAAATAAAGAAAAAAGAATGAAAAGAACAGAGGACAGTCTCAGAGACCTCTGGGACAACATTAAATGAACCAACATTCGGATTATAGGGGTTCCAGAAGAAGAAGAGAAAAAGAAAGGGACTGAGAAAATATTTGAAGAGATTATAGTTGAAAACTTCCCTAATATGGGAAAGGAAATAGTTAATCAAGTCCAGGAGGCACAGAGAGTCCCATACAGAATAAATCCAAGGAGAAATACGCCAAGACACATATTAATCAAACTGTCAAAAATTAAACACAAAGAAATCATATTAAAAGCAGCAAGGCAAAAACAACAAATAACACACAAGGGAATCCCCATCAGGATAACAGCTGATCTCTCAGCAGAAACTCTACAAGCCAGAAGGGAGTGGCAGGACATAATAAAAGTGATGAAAGAGAAAAACCTGCAACCAAGATGACTCTACCCAGCAAGGATCTCATTCAGATTTGATGGAGAAATTAAAACGTTTACAGACAAGCAAAAGCTGAAAGCGTTCAGCACCACCAAACCAGCTTTACAACAAATGCTAAAGGAACTTCTCTAGGCAAGAAACACAACAGAAGGAAAAGACCTACAATAACGAACCCAAAACAATTAAGAAAATGGGAATAGGAACATACATAACAATAATTACCTTAAATGTAAATGGACTAAATGCTCCCACCAAAAGACACAGATTGGCTGAATGGATACAAAAACAAGACCCATATATATGCTGTCTACAAGAGACCCACTTCAGACCTAGAGACACATACAGACTGAAAGTAAGGGGATGGAAAAAGATATCCCATGCAAATGGAAACCAAAAGAAAGCTGGAGTAGCAATTCTCATATCAGACAAAATAGACTTTAAAATAAAGACTACTGGAAGAGACAGAGAAGGACACTACATAATGATCAAGGGATCGATCCAAGAAGAAGATATAACAAATGTAAATATTTATGCACCCAACATAGGAGCACCTCAATACATAAGGCAAATACTAACAGCCAAAAAAGGAGAAATCGACAGTAACACAATCATAGTAGGGGACTTTAACACCCCACTTTCACCAATGGACAGATCATCCAAAATGAAAATAAATAAGGAAACACAAGCTTTAAATGATACATTAAACAAGATGGACTTAATTGATACTTATAGGACATCCCATCCAAAAACAACAGAATACACATTTTTCTCAAGTGCTCATGGAACATTCTCCAGGATAGATCATATCTTGGGTCACAAATCAAGCCTTGGTAAATGTAAGAAAATTGAAATTGTATCAAGTATCTTTTCTGACCACCATGCTATGAGACTAGATATCAATTAAAGGAAAAGAGCTGTAAAAAATACAAACACATGGAGGCTAAACAATACACTACTTAATAACAAAGTGATCACTGAAGAAATCAAAGAGGAAATTAAAAAAAATACCTAGAAACAAATGACAATGGAGACACGACGACCCAAAACCTATGGGACGCAGCAAAAGCAGTTCTAAGGGGTAAGTTTATAGCAATACAATCCCACCTTAAGAAACAGGAAACATCTCGAATAAACAACCTAACTTTGCACCTAAAGCAATTAGAGAAAGAAGAACAAAAACATCCCAAAGTTAGCAGAAGGAAAGAAATCATAAAAATCAGATCAGAAATAAATGAAAAAGAAATGAAGGAAACGATAGCAAGGATCAATAAAACTAAAAGCTGGTTCTTTGAGAAGATAAACAAAATTGATAAACCATTAGCCAGACTCATCAAGAAAAAAAAGGAGAAGACACAAATCAATAGAATTAGAAATGAAAAAGGAGAAGTAACAACTGACACTGCAGAAATACAAAAGATCATGAGAGATTACTACAAGCAACTCTATGCCAATAAAATGGACAACCTGGAAGAAATGGACAAATTCTTAGAAATGCACAGCCTGCCAAGACTGAATCAGGAAGAAATAGAAAATATGAACAGACCAATCACAGGCACTGAAATTGAAACTGTGATAAAAAATCTTCCAACAAACAAAAGCCCAGGGCCAGATGGCTTCACAGGTGAATTCTATCAAGCATTTAGAGAAGAGCTAACACCTATCCTTCTCAAACTCTTCCAAAATATAGCAGAGGGAGGAACACTCCCAAACTCATTCTATGAGACCACCATCACCCTGATACCAAAACCAGACAAGGATGTCACAAAGAAAGAAAACTATAGGCCAATATCACTGATGAACATAGATGCAAAAATCCTCAACAAAATACTAGCAAACAGAATCCAACAGCACATTAAAAGGATCATACACCATGATCAAGTCGGGTTTATTCCAGGAATGCAAGGATTCTTCAATATACGCAAATCAATCAACGTGATACACCATATTACCAAATTGAAGGAGAAAAACCATATGATCATCTCAATAGATGCAGAGAAAGCTTTCGACAAAATTCAACACCCATTTATGATAAAAACCCTGCAGAAAGTAGGCATAGAGGGAACTTTCCTCAACATAATAAAGGCCATATATGACAAACCCACAGCCAGCATCGTCCTCAATGGTGAAAAACTGAAACCATTTCTACTAAGATCAGGAACAAGACAAGGTTGCCCACTCTCACCACTCTTATTCAACCTAGTTTTGGAAGTTTTAGCCACAGCAATCAGAGAAGAAAAGGAAATAAAAGGAATCCAAATCGGAAAAGAAGAAGTAAAGCTGTCACTGTTTGCAGATGACATGATACTATACATATAGAATCCTAAAGATGCTACCAGAAAACTACTAGAGCTAATCAATGAATTTGGTAAAGTTGCAGGATACAAAATTAATGCAAAGAAATCTCTGGCATTCCTATATACTAATGATGAAAAATCTGAAAGTGAAATTAAGAAAACACTCCCATTTACCATTGCAACAAAAAGAATAAAATATCTAGGAATAAACCTACCTAAGGAGACAAAAGACCTGTATGCATAAAATTATAAGACACTGATGAAAGAAATTAAAGATGATACAAATAGATGGAGAGATATACCATGTTCTTGGATTGGAAGAATCAACATTGTGAAAATGACTCTACTACCCAAAGCAATCTACAGATTCAATGCAATCCCTATCAAACTACCACTGACATTTTTCACAGAACTAGAGCAAAAAATTTCACAATTTGTATGGAAACACAAAAGACCCCGAATAGCCAAAGCAATCTTGAGAACGAAAAATGGAGCTGGAGGAATCAGGCTCCCTGACTTCAGACTATACTACAAAGCTACAGTAATCAAGACAGTATGGTACTGGCACAAAAACAGAAAGATAGATCAGTGGAACAGGATAGAAAGCCCAGAGATAAACCCACGGACATATGGTCACCTTATCTTTGACAAAGGAGGCAGGAATGTACAGTGGAGAAAGGACAGTCTCTTCAATAAGTGGTGTTGGGAAAACTGGATAGGGACATGTAAAAGTATGAGATTAGATCACTCCCTAACACCATACACAAAAATAAGCTCAAAATGGATTAAAGACCTAAATGTAAGGCCAGACACTATCAAACTCTTAGAGGAAAACATAGGCAGAACACTCTATGACATAAATCACAGCAAGATCCTTTTTGACCCACCTCCTAGAGAAATGGAAATAAAGACAAAAATAAACACATGGGACCTAATGAAACTTAAAAGCTTTTGCACAGCAAAGGAAACCATAAACAAGACCAAAAGACAACCCTCAGAATGGGAGAAAATATTTGTAAATGAAGCAACTGACAAAGGATTAATCTCCAAAATTTATAAGCAGCTCATGCAGCTCAATAACAAAAAAACAAACAACCCAATCCAAAAATGGGCAGAAGACCTAAATAGACATTTCTCCACAGAAGATATACAGACTGCCAACAAACACATGAAAGGATGCTCAACATCTTTGCTCATTAGAGAAATGCAAATCAAAACTACAATGAGATATCATCTCACACCAGTCAGAATGGCCATCATCAAAAAATCTAGAAACAATAAATGCTGGAGAGGGTGTGGAAAAAAAAGAACACTTTGGCACTGCTGGTGGGAATGTGAATTGGTACAGCCACTATGGAGAACGGGATGGAGGTTCCTTAAAAAACTACAAATAGAACTACCATATGACCCAGCAATCCCACTACTGGGCATATACCCTGACAAAACCATAATTGAAAAAGAGACATGTACCAAAATGTTCATAGCAGCCCTATTTACAATAGCCCGGAGATGGAAACAACCTAAGTGACCATCATCAGATGAATGGATAAAGAAGATGTGGCACATATATACAATGGAATATTACTCAGCCATAAAGAGAAATGAACTTGAGCTATTTGAATGAGGTGGATGGACCTAGAGTCTGTCATACAGAGTGAAGAATGTCAGAAAGAGAAAGACAAATACTGTATGCTGACACATATATATGGAAATTAAGAAAAAAATGTCATGAAGAACATAGGGGTAAGACAGGAATAAAGACACAGTCCTACTAGAGAATGGACTTGAGGATATGGGGAGGGGGAAGGGTAAGCTGTGACAAAGTGAAACAGCGGCATGGACATATATACACTACGAAACGTAAGGTAGATAGCTAGTGGGAAGCAGCCGCATAGCACAGGGAGATCAGCTCGATGCTTTGGGACCGCCAGGAGGGGTGGGATAGGGAGGGTGGGAGGGAGACGCAAAAGGGAGGGGATATTGGAATATAGGTATATGTATAACTGATTAAATTTGTTATAAAGCAAAAAAAATTTTTTTTCAGGAGGAAAAAAAAAAGAAACAAAGTCCCAACACAGCAAAAATAAATAAATTAAATAATAAAAACTCCTACACCCAACATTTAAAAAAAATGCTCCATGTCTTTGTCATCACAAAGATCCATGACCCTTGGCATCACAATGTTCAATGTCATTGTCATCACAATGCTCCATGAACACTCTCATCACATTGCTCCATGCCCTTGTCATCACAAAGCTCCATGACACTTGTCATCACAATGCTCGATGCCCTTCTCTTCACAATGCTCCATGCTATTGTCATTACAATCCTGCATGACCCATGTATCACAGTGTTCCGTGCCCTTGTCATAACAATGCTCCATGCCCACTCTCATCACAATAATCCATGAAACATTTCAGACCAATGTTCCATGCCCTTCTCATCAAAATGCTCCATTACAACTGTCATAACAATGCACCATGACCCTTGTCATCACAATGTTCCACGGCCTAGTCATCACAAGGTTCCATGACACTTGTAACCACAGTGCTCCAGACCCCTGAAAGCACAATGATCCATGCCCTTGTCATCACAAAGCTCCATGACGCATGTCATCAGAATGTTCCATGGACTTCTCATCACAGTGCTCCATGCCCTTGTCATCACAATGCTCCAAGACACTTGTAATCACAATGCTCCATGCCCCTTTTCATCTCAATGCTGCAGGAGCCCTGTCATCACAATGCACCATGCCCATCATCATAATGATTCAGGCTATTGTCATCACAAAGAAATCAATATTCTCCATGACCTCTGTCATCATAATGCTCCAAACCCTTGTGATCACAATGTTCCATAACACTTATCATCACAACCCCCCATGATGCTCATCACCACAGTTATCCATGGTCTTCTCATCACAATGCTCCATGATCTTTGTCATCACAATGCTCAATACACTTGTCATCACAATGCTCCCTGACACTTGTCGTCAGTATGCTCCTTGAACCCTGTCATGACAAGGCTCCATGCCTTATTCATAACAATGATCCATGCACTTTTCATCACAATGCTCCAAGATCCCTGTAATCACAAATGCTCCATGCCCTTGTCATCACAAAACTCCATGACACATGTCATCAGAATGCTCCATGGCCTTCTCATCACAATGCTTCATGGCCTAGTCATCACAATGCTCCAAGACCCCTGTAATCACAATGCTCCATGCCCGTTTTCATCAGAATGCTCCATGAGACGTCTCATCAGAAGTCTCCATGGTCTTCTCATCAGAATGCTCCAGGAATTTGACATCACCATGCTCCATTCCATTGTCATCACAATGCTCCATGACACCTGTCATCACAATGCTCCATGCCTTTGTCAGCAAAATGCTACATGACCTTGTCATTACAATGCTCTATGTGCTTGTCATCACAATACTCCATTTCCATTGTCATCACAATCCTCCATGAACCTTGGGATCACATTGCTTCATGCCCTTGTCATCACAATGCTCCATGCTCCTTGAAATCAAAACGATCCATGAGCACTGTCATCACAATGCTCCAAACCCTTGTGATCACAGTGTTCCAAAACACTTGTCATCACAATGCTCCATGATGCCTGTAATCACAATACTCCATGCCCTTTTCATCACAATGCTCCATGACCTTTGTCATCACAATTCTCAATACACTTGTCATCACAATGCTCCCTGACACTTGTCGTCAGAATGCTCCTTGAACCCTGTCACGAAAATACTCCATGACATTTTCATCACAATGCCCCATGCCGTTTTCATCACAATGCTCCATGTAATTGTCATCAAAATACTCCACATGCTTGTCATCAGAATGCTCCATGACCCTTGTCATAACAATTCTCCATGCACTTATCAGCACAATGCTCCCTGACCCTTGAAATCACAGTGCTCCAAACCATTGTCATCACAATGCTCCATTACTTTGTCATCAGAATCCTCCATGACACTTGGCATCAGATGCTCCATGCCATTGTCATCACAATGGGCCTTTACATATGTCATCACAATGCTCCCTGACACCTGTCTTCACAATACTGCATGACCTGGTCATCACAATGCTCCATGCCCTTGTCATCACAATACGCCATTCCAACTGTCATCGCAATAATCCATGAAACTTATTAGACCAATGATCCATGCCCTTGTCATCACAATGCTCCATGCCCTTGTTATCACAATGCTCCATGACCCCTGTCATCACAATGCTCCGTGACTCCAGTCATCACAATGCTTCATGACTTTTGTCATCACAATTGTCCAAGCCCTCATCATCAACAGTCTCTGTGACCTTTTAACCACAATGCTCCATGAACTTTTCATCACAATGCTCTTTGACCCTTGTCATCACAATGCTACATGCGCTTGTCAGCACAATGCTCCATGACACATGTCATCACAATGCACCATACACTTGTCATCACAGTTTTCCACAATTTTGTCAACACAATGCTACTTAAAATTTGTCATCACAATTCTCCATGCACTTCTCATCAAAATGCTATCTAACCAATGATATCACAATGCTACATCACTATTTGTCACAATACTCCCTCACCCCTGTCATCACAATATTCCATGACTCCTTTCATCACAATTCTACATGCACTTATCATCACAATGTTCGATGACCCCTGACATCACAATGTTCCATAACACCTGCCATCAAAATGTTCCATGACACTTTTCATCAAATTGCTCCATGACCCTCTCATCAGAATGCTCCCTGCCCTTCTCATCACAGTGCACAACGCCCTTGCCATCAAAACGCTACATGACCTTTGTCATCACAAAGATCCATGACACTTGGCATCATAATGCTCCATGTCATTGTAATCACAATGCTCCATTAAGGCTCTCATCACATTGCTCCATGCCCTTGTCTTCACAAAACTCCATGACATATGGCATCAGAATGCTCCATGACCTTCTCATCCCAATGCTCCATGCCCTTGACATCACAATGCTCCATTACCACAGTCATAACAATGCTCCATGACCACTGCCATCACGATATTCCATGGCCTTGTCATCACAAAGCTCCATGACCCTTCCCATCACAAAGATCCAAGAATCCTGTAATCACAATGCTCTATGCCCCATTTCATCTCAATGATCCATGAAACCTGTCATCACAATGCACCATGCCCATCATCATAATGCTTCATGCTATTGTCATCACAAAGAAATCAAAATGCTCCATGACCCCTGTCATAACAATGCTCCAAACCCTTGTGATCACAATATTCCATATCACTTGTCATCACAATGCCCCATGACACTGCTCATCACAATTATCAATGGTCTTCTCATCAAAATGCTCCATGACTTTTGTCATCACAATGCTCAATACACTTGTTATCAAAATGCTCCCTGACACTTGTTGTCTGTATGCTCCTTTTACCCTCTCATGACAAGGTTCTATGCCTTTTTCATCACAATGATCCATGCACTTTTCATCACATTGCTCCAAGACCCATGTAATCACGATGCTCCATGCCCTTGTCATCACAAAGCTCAATGACGCATGCCATCAGAATGCTCCTTGGTCTTCTCCTCACAATGCTCCATGCCCTTGTCATCACAAAGTTCCAAGGCCCCTGTAATCACAATGCTCCATGCCCTTTTTCATCAGTATGCTCCTTGAGACTTGTCATCACATGGCTCCATGGTTTTGTCATCATAATGATCCAAGCCGTAGTCATCACAATGCTCCATTATATTTGCCATCACAATCCTCCATTACATTTGGCATCACAATGCTCCCTGCCATTGTCATCGCAATGGACCATGACATATGTCATCACAATGCTCCCTGACACCTGTCTTCAAAATACTCCATGACCTTCTCATCACAATGCCCCATAACCTTGTCATCACAATGCACCATGTCCACTCTCATCACAATAATCTATGAAACTTGTCAGACCAATGCTCCATTCCCCTGTCATCACAATGCTCCGTGACTCCAGTCATCACAATGCTTCATAACGTTTGTCATCACAACGGTCCATGCCCGCGTCATCACAAGTCTCTATGTCCTTTGTAAGCACAATGCTCCATGAACTTTTCATCACAATGCTCTGTGACCCTTGTCATCACAATGCTCCATGCCTTTGTCAGAACAATGCTCCATGACCCTTGTCATCACAATGTGCCACGCGCTTTTCATCACAATGATCCACAACATTGTCATCCCTATGCACCATAAACATTGTAATCACAATGCTCCATGCACTTCTCATCCAAATGCTCTCTCACCTGAGATATCACAATGTTCCATCACTAGTTATCACAATCCTCCCTCACCCCTGTAATCACAGTGTTCCAGGACCCCTGTCATCACAATGCTACATCCCCTTATCAACACAATGTTCCATGACCCGTGACATCACAATGTTCCATAAGCCCTGTTATCAAAATGCCCCTTGACCTTTTTCATCAGAATGCTCCATGAGACTTATCATCACAAGTCTCCATGGTCTTCTCATCACAGTGCTCCAGGACCTTGTCATCACCATGCTCCATTCCCTTGTCATCACAATGCTCCATTACCCCTGTCATCACAGTAATCCATGAACATTTTCAGCCCAATGCTCCACGACCTACTCATCACAATGCTCCATGGCCAATATCATCACAATGCTCCATGACCACTCTCATCACAACACTCCATGACACCTGAAAAC
The DNA here is from genome assembly GCF_964341445.2 of Mesoplodon mirus. NCBI lineage: Eukaryota > Metazoa > Chordata > Mammalia > Artiodactyla > Ziphiidae > Mesoplodon > Mesoplodon mirus. The sequence continues at coordinate 6,272 of NW_028294048.1, read as the reverse complement.
ACAATGATCTGGGACTTTTGTCATCACAGTGCTCCATTCCCTAGTCATCACAATGCTCCGTGACCCCTGTCATCACAACACTCCATGAATATTTTCAGCCCAGTGCTCCATGAAACTTGTCATCACAATGATCCATGCCCTTGTCATCCCAATGCTCCATGACCCCTGTATTCACAATGCTCCGTGACGCTTGTCATCACAGTGCTCCATGACACTTGTCATCACAATGCTCCATGCCTTTGTCAGCAAAATGCTACATGTCCTTGTCTTTACAATGCTCTATGCGCTTGTCATCACAATACTCCATTTCCATTGTCATCAAAATCCTCCATGAACCTTGGGATCACATTGCTTCATGCCCTTGTCATCAAAATGCTCCATGCTCCTTGAAATGAAAATGATCCATGAGCTCTGTCATCACAATGCTCCAAACACATGGGATCACAGTGTTCCATAACACTTGTCATAACAATGCTCCATGATGCCTGTCATCACAATACTCCATGCCCTTTTCATCACAATGCTCCATGACCTTTGTCAGCACAATTCTTAATACACTTGTCATCACAATGCTCACTGACACTTGTCATCAGAATGCTCCTTGAACCCTGTCAGGAAAAGGCTCCATGCCTTTTTCATCACAATGCCCCATGCCGTTTTCATCACAATGCTCCATGCCATTGTCATCACAATGGGCCATTACATATGTCTCACAATGCTCCCTGACACCTATCTTCACAATACTGCATGACCTGGTCATCATAATTCTCCATGCCCTTGTCATCACAATGCACCATTCCAACTGTCATCACAATAATCCATGAAACTTATTAGACCAATGTTCCATTCCCTTGTCATCACAATGCTCCATGCCCATATTATCACAATGCTCCATGACCCCTGTCATCACAATGCTCCGTGACTCCAGTCATCACAATGATCCATGGCGTTTGTCATCACAATGGTCCATGCCCTCATCATCAACAGTCTCTGTAACATTTTTAACCACATTGCTCCATGAACATTTCATCACAATGCTCTTTGCCCCTTGTCATCACAATGCTATATGTCTTTCTCAGCCCAATGCTCCATGCCCTTGTCATCACTATGCTCTATGATCCCTATCATCACAATGCACTTTGACTCCAGTCATCACAATTCTTCATAACATTTGTCATCACAATGGTCGATGCCCGCGTCATCACAGGGCTCTGTTACCTTTGTAACCACAATGCTCCATGAACTTTTCATCACAATGCTCCGTGACCCTTGTCATCACAATGCTCCATGCCTTTGTCAGAAAAATGCTCCATGACCCTTATCATCACAACGTGCCACGCACTTTTCATCCCAACGGTCCACAAATTTCTCATGTCAATGCTCCAAAAACCTTGTAATCACAATGTTCCATGCCCTTCTCATCACAATGCTCCATTACCCCTGTCTTAACAATGCTCCATGACCCCTGCCATCACAATGTTCCACTGCCTTGCAATCACAAGGCACCATGACCCTTGTCATCACAATGCTCCAAAACACCTGTAATCACAATGCTCCATGCACTTGTCATCACAAAGCTCCATGACACATGTCATCAGAATGTTCCATGGCCTTCTCATCAAAATGCTCCATGCCCTTGTCATCACAATGCTCCCAGACCCCTGTAATCACAATGCTTCATGCCCCTTTTAATCTCAACACTCCATGAACCCTGTCATCACAATGCACCATGCCCATCATCATAATGCTTCCGGCTATTGTCAGCACAATGAAATCAAAATTCTCCATGACCTCTGTCATCACAATGCTCCATGACACCTGTCATCACAATGATCCATGCTCTTGTCCTCCCAATGCTCCATGACCCCTGTATTCACAATGCTCTGTGACGCTTGTCATCACAGTGCTCCATGACACCTGTCATTACAATGCTCCACGCCTTTGTCAGCAAAATGCTACATGACCTTGTCATTACAATGCTCTATGCGCTTGTCAACACAATACTCCATTACCATTGTCATCACAATCCTCCATGAACCTTGGGATCACATTGCTTCATGACCTTGTCATCACAATGCGCCCTGCTCCTTGAAATCAAAATGATCCATGACCTCTGTCATCGCAATGCTCAATACACTTGTCATCACAATGCTCCCTGACACTTGTCTTCAGTATGCTTCATTAACCCTGTCATGACAAGGCTCCATGCCTTTTTCATCACAATGATCCGTGCCCTTTTCATCACAATGCGCCAAGACCCCTGTAATCACAATGCTCCAAGCCCTTTTCATCACAAAGCTCCATGACCCATGTCATCAGAATGCTGCATGGCCATCTCATGACAATGCTGCATGCCCTTTTTCATCAGTATGCTCCATGAGAATTGTCATCACAAATCTCCATGGTTTTCTCATCACAATGCTCCAGGATCTTGTCATCACAATGCTTCACGACCTTGTCATGAAAATTCTCAATGTCCCTTGTCATCATAATGCTGTAAGCCCTAGTCATCACAATGCTCCATTTTATTTGTCATCACAATCCTCCATTACATTTGGCATCACAATACTCCCTGCCATTGTCTTCGCAATGGACCATGACATATGTCATCACAATGCTCCCTGACACCTGTCTTCACAATACTCCATGAGCTTCTCTTCAAAATGATCCATGGCATTGTCATCACCATGCACTATGTCCACTGTCATCACAATAATCTGTGAAACTTGTCAGACCAATGTTCCATGCCCCGGTCATAACAATGCTCCATGTCCCTGTCATCACAATACTCCATTATATTTGTCATCACAATGCTCTATGATTTTTCATCACAAAGCTCCGTGACCCATTACCCATGTATCACAGTGTTCCATGCCCTTGTCATCACAATGCACCATGCCACTCTCTTCACAATAATCCATGAAATATTTCAGACCAATGCTCCATGCCCTTCTCATCAAAATGCTCCATTACCCCTCTCATAACAATGCTCCATGACCACTGCCATCACAATGATACATGGCCTTGTCATCACAAGGCTCCATGACACTTGTCATCACAATGCCCCATGACGCTCGTCATCAAAATTATCCATGGTCTTCTCATCACAATGTTCCATGATCTTTGTCATCACAATGCTCAAAACACTTGTCATCACAATGCTCCCGGATAGTTGTCGTCAGTATGCTCCTTGAACCATGTTATGACAAGGCTCCATGCCTATTTCATCACAATAATCCATGCCCTTTTCATCACAATGCTCCAAGATCCCTGTAATCACAATGCTCCATGCCCTTGTCATCACAAAGCTCCAGGACGCATGTCATCAGAATGCTCCATGGCCTTCTCATCACCATTATTCATGCCCTTGTCATCACAATGCTCCATGCCCCTTTTCAAAAGAATGCTCCATGAGACTTCTCATCAAAAGTCTCCATGGTCTTCTCATCACAATGCTCCAGGACTTTGTCATCACCATGCTCCATTCCATTGTCATCGCAATGCTCCATGACCAATATCATCACAATTCTCCATGACCACTGTCATCACAACACGCGATGACACCTGACAACACAATGATCCGAGACTCTTGTCATCAGAATGCTCCATTCCTTAGTCATCACAATGCTCCATGATACTTGTCATCACAATGATCCATGCCCTTGTCCTCCCAATGCTCCATAACCCCTGTATTCACAATGCTCCATGACGCTTGTCATCACAGTGCTCAATACACTTGTCAGCACTATGCTCCCTGACACTTTTCCTCAGAATGCTCCTTGAACCCTGTCACGAAAAGGCTCCATGCCTTTTCATCACAATTCCCCATGCCGTTTACATCACAATGCTCCTTGCCATTGTCATCAAAATTGTCCACAAGTTTGTCATCAGAATGTTAGATGACCCTTGTTATCACAAATCTCCATGCACTTTTCAGCACAATGCTCCCTGACACTTATCATCACAATGCTCCAAGCCATTGTCATCACAATGCTCCATTACTTTGTCATCAGAATCCTCCATGACACTTGGCATCACAATGTTCCATGCAATTGTCATCACAATGGGCCATTACATATGTCATCACAATGCTCCCTGACACCTGTCTTCACAATACTGCATGACCTGGTCATCACAATGCTCCATGCCCTTGTCATCACAATGTGCCATTCCAACTCTCATCGCAATAATTCATGAAACATATTAGACCAAAGTTCCATGCCCTTGTGATCACAATGCTCCATGCACTTCTCATCAAAATGCTCTCTCACCACTGGTATCACAATTCTACATCACTATTTGTCACAATACTCCCTCACCCCTCTCATCCCAATGTTCCATGACTCCTGTCATCACAATGCTACATGCACTTATCATCACCATGTTCGATGACCCCTGACATCACAATGTTCCATAACACCTGTCATCAAAATGCTCCATGACCCTTTTCATCAAAATGCTCCATGACCCCTGACATCACAATGTTCCATAACAACTGTCATCAAAATGTTCCATGACATTTTTCATGAAATTGCTCCATGACCCTGTCATCACAATGATCCCTGCTCTTCTCATCAAAATGCACAGCGCCCTTGCCATCAAAATGGTACATGACCTTTGTCATCACAAAGATCCATGACCCTTGTCATCACAATGCTCCAAGACCCCTGTAATCACAATTCTCCATGCCCTTGTCATCACAAAGCTCCATGACACATGCCATCAGAAAGTTCCATGGCCTTCTCATCAAAATGTTCCATGCCCTTGTCATCACAGTGCTCCAAGACCTCTGTAATCACAATGCTCCATGCCCCATTTCATCTCAATGCTCCATGAACCCTGTCAGCACAATGCATCATGCCCAACATCATAATGCTTCCGGCTATTGTCAGCACAATGAAATCAGAATTCTCCTTGACCTGTGTCATCACAATGCTCCATGGCCCCTGTCATCACAATACTCCATGAACATTTTCATCCCAATGCTCCATGACACTTGTCATCACAATGATCCATGCCCTTGTCATCCCAATGCTCCATGACCCCTTTATTCACAATGCTCCATGACTCTTGTCATCACAGTTCTCCATGACACCTGTCATCACAATGCTCCATGCCTTTGTCAGCAAAATGCTACATTACCTTGTCATTACAATGCTCTATGCGCTTGTCATCACAATACACCATTTCCATAGTCATCACAATCCTCCATGAACCTTCGGATCACATTGCTTCATGCTCTTGTCATCACAGTGTTCCATGTTCCTTGAAATCAAAATGATCCATGACTTCTCTCATCACAATGCTCGAAACCCTTGTGATCACAGTGTCCCATAACACTTTTCATCACAATGCTCCATGATGCCTGTCATCACAATACTCCATGCCCTTTTCATCACAATGCTCCATAACCATTGTCATCAGAATGCTCCTTGAACCCAGTCACGAAAAGGCTCCATGCCTTTTTCATCACAATGCCCCATGCCATTTTAATCACAATGCTCTGTGACCATTGTCATCAAAATGCTCCATTCCTTTGTCTGAAAAATGTTCCATGACCCTTGTCATCACAATGTGCCATTCGCTTTTCATCACAACGGTCCAGAAACTTGTCATTGCAATGCTCCATAAACCTTGTAATCACAATGCTCCATAAACTTCTCATCAAAATGCCCTCTCACCAGAGATATCACAGTGTTCCATCACTAATCGTCACAATACTCCCTCACCCCTGTAATCACAATATCCCATGACCCCTGTCATCACAATGCTACATCCCTTTATCATCACAATGTTCCATGACCCCTGACATCACAATATTCTATAACCCCTGTCATCAAAATGTTCCAATACACTTTTCATCATATTGCTGCATGACACTGTCATCAAAATACTCCCTGCCCTTCTCATCACAATGCACCATGAACTTGTCAACAAAATGCTCCAATACCTTTGTCATCACAAAGCGCCATGACCGTTGGCATCACATTGCTCCATGCTCTTGTCATCACGAAGCTCCATGACACTTGTCATCACAATGCTCGATGCCCTTCTAATCACAATGCCCCATGCCCTTGTCATTACAATCCTCCATGACCCATGTATCACAGTGTTCCCTGCCCTTATCATCCCCATGCTCTATGCCCACTCTCATCACAATAATCCATGAAACATTTCAGACCAATGCCCCATGCCCGTCTCATCAAAATGCTCCTTTACTTCTGTCATAACAATGCTCCATGACACCTGCCATCACAATATTCCACAACCTT
>NW_028294049.1:0-32133 GCF_964341445.2 Mesoplodon mirus | reverse complement strand
AAAATTTCGGGAATAGTTTTTCATTTGTGATCGATTTTCTCACGATATAATGCTTGTTCGATTTTAATTAAACGATAATCTGTTATATACATGTTAGATTGTACTGGTACTGATAATGCACTATATTGGTTCGCGTAATAGAGAAGTGATGGGAAATCTTACAACACTTTCATTCTGACGATAATAATCTGTGAGTTCTCGTTAAATCACATATCAGAAGGTATCTATGAATGTTCGACCTATAGTGTACTGCTCCATCGCAAGTAGTATTATAAGATTTTAATCCATTATCTTTCCAATATTACACTTCTAGTAGGTTAACCCAAGTTTAAGTTGTTTTCATTACTTCTATCACAAATTCGGCTAAGAGTAAACTCACTGTACGACAGACCCATTAGCTTACACGACTACTACCCACCAAAACTTGAAAAAAGGGTGGCATCGAAAATGCGGTACTACTTATGTTGTAGCACTACTCGCTGATCTCTGTAGCGTCCACTAGTTATCCTTTCTCGTACTTCTTTCTTCCGTTCAACATACCTAACTGAATTCCTGAAAACAAATAGTTTGCCTAATCTGACAATCTCAACCGTCACGAAATGTTCTTGATTAGTCGGCGATACCGTCGTTGGAGGGATTCATGGCTTGTTTTTTGAGACGACTTTATATAGGATTTCCAAATATCGAAAATATCTTACTTACATTTGAACAAAGCAATCGCTCTAGAAAAATTTAATGAAGTAACAGAGAAACGGTGAGTATTTGAAGAAGCTTTTTCTCGTGCCATAGACATTTTGGTTCAGAGTTTCTTCTGTTGGAGTTGTTGAATTGCTTAGCACAGTAGATTGCATTTAAATAAGAACTTTTCGTGCTCTAAAAAAGACAAAACATTTACTGTTGAACAAAAGTTTCATCAACAATTTCATGGGTGCTCAAGAATAATGTATTGAAATATTTTGCTTAACCTGTCGAAAATTCAAGACTTTATGCAACTTTCGCTTAAAGAATTTCCTTGGTTACAAATCAAGTCCACGAAATTCTTGCAAAATAAGCTGCACGATTTGCATACTATCCGTATTGTGCTATAATAACATTGCCGATAAAAAGAAATAGGCAGTTAGTAATGAAAGTTGACATCATTGTAAATTGACCGCACCTTCAGCTTAACTTGAGTTCAAAGCCGATTTGGGCACCCTAGATCATCCCGTTGACGAGTGAGTGCGATAGCATTGATAAAAATAAAACACGCTGAGAGAAAGACAAAAGGAGGGGACGGATGGTGTAATGGATAACTGGTGACCCCCCGGATAGGGCAATCACGGGTTCGAAGTTCGCACCGCCCCTAAACTTTGGAATTGTCTCGGCATTTTAGCGGTTACATTTCGATTAATAATAACACTGCCGACAAAACGAAATAGGCAGTTAATAGTGAAAGTTGATATCCGTGTTGTCTGATCAAAGGAAGAAAATGTAATGCACTTTCTCACCGCAGAAGGTAACAACAGAGAATTATTTACTATCCGAAAAAAATAATAATAAAGAAAAAATATCATATCTTAGAAAAAAAGATAGCCCAACCTACCAAAAACTGTGGATGCAGCACTGTAGATGGAAAAGTCAACCGATGGACCAATAAAGTTTTTGCTTCAAAATCATTAAATCTAAGACAACTTCATTGCTCTCAAAAGCTGCAGGGTTATTTATAATTTTGGGTTACGTCACTCGAAAAAGTACAGAAAAAACTAAACCCTGAACAAAGTCCGAGTAATAGTGAAGTAGCCTCATGAATAGCAGACAGAAATATCAGTTCAAAACTGTTAACTTATCCTACATTTCCTTTGCATTTTTTCATCCCTGTGTTAGTTTTTTGTTAAGGAAGAATTTAAAAAATCGAAAACTAGAGAAAAAAATTTGGCTGTATGCATGCAAAAAACAGTTCATGCAAAAGCAAAGCACTAGTGCTAGGAATCACCCGACGTACTCTACCATACTACTACGATACGCAAGGGCATGGGAATACCTGTGGTGACGACTTGGTAAATCCTACCAGGTCCATTACGAGATTCCATAGACCTAAAATCTTATTCAGATATTCAGCGAGGAAAGCACCAATCAACGGCTCACAGATTAATGGTGAATGTGGGATATCATCCAAATATCAACATAAATAATATCGATATATCTACATAATTTTTTAAGTATTTCATGTAGCCAATGCTAGACAAGCAGCACAGTGCAATAAATATAAAAGTATAAAGATATAAAGAGTACGTTTAATAAGATCTGCTAATATTTTTACACGCTAATTCTCTCTTTGTCTTTAAGAAAATTTTTTTTTCGCAGTTCACGATTTTTTAAAGGAAACACCCAATCTCCATAAAATCCCTCTTCGCTTAGCCCATGTGGAAAAAATGTAAACACAGCCGACTGAGGTTGAAATTGCAGACTAAACTGAACCTCTGTAAAGTCGAGAAATTCAAACTTTCAAACTGTGGAGAAATCTCACCAAGGAAACAAATGCCACGATGCAGTCTTTGGAGTAAAGAATGTTAATTTTGTGAGTATTCATAATATGGACCAGTGGTATTAACGAGATAGGAGTTACAACTTTACTGTAATCATCTTTGTAAATCGATCGGGATCCTCATATATGTTTCTTGTCGAATTCAAACTGCATGGTTACTAAGAAAAATTATTTTCTTCACCTTCAGGCGAATAATATTGTCATAAGCAGGAGAATATAGATAAAATATTTATGACTATCTTCCTTGAGGTATAGGTGGCATTGCAACCATTTTGTAAAAATGAAGGCAGATGTACCGAAGAGACGGCTGGCAGTTGCAAGAAATATTGCTAATAACCACACTGCCATATATTGAGATGAGAGAGTACTTGGTGATCTATTTCGATTCGATTAACACAGTCCATCTCGTTGAATTTTTATGAAATTGTGAATTTGCATGTTCAAAAATAAAAGGAGAAAATCAGCATAAAGGAAAGCGCTGCTAATCTTCTCATTAGGCAAAACACTAACAAATTTGCACTAAATTACAGAAATGCAAGAAAGCGAAGGGATCCAGAGAAGGAGAACGCCTAATAAAAAATTTTCATAAAAAGCAAAACTGATTTATCCAAAAATGTGTAGAATACAAACTATTTTGTCATTAATAAGAGGAAATGCCACAAAACAAGCATTAGCAATTACTGTTCGTAACATTAGTGGTCCACTGTTGAAGGCTTAACGAATGATCAACGCTTTATTAGAAAGTACAAGTATCAGTGCTTGGAAGGGTTCAATCACCCAGACGGGTTTATTGCACCATTCTTAAAGGTCGCACGAGTTTTTTTCTCGATTAGAGCTTCATTTTTACAACGATACGATATCATTACACATTCACTGCTAATAAATGTTAACATACAAAGTGGTGCGGAGGATCAGGGGTTAGGGATATCACGCAGTACAGGCGTAGTTAACGTTTACATCGCACCTTAGGTCAATCCTTCATCCATCCTAGATGACTAGAAGAGCCCAAGTATTCTCGTATAAAGCTCTTTCCGATCTGCGAAAGCCGCCGGTCGCGTGTTGTGCGGGCCTGAGAGCTGCATAGCAGGGCTATGCCATTATAACATTATAACAGGAAGAATAAATTCGACCAACATTGAACAACATCTCTGAGGATGACGAATTCCTTAAACACCAACCGAATACAAGCAAAAATTCGGCAAAAGTCGTGGATGAAGAATGCAAGGCAATGAATAGGAAATGAAAGAAGTGTGGGCATGCACACAATTTTTTGAAGTCGAATTATGCAAATAGAATAAAAAATAAATAAATGTAACCACTCAATTCGAACAAGTATCTCTTGCCACAGAGATGAAGCATAAATGCCAACAGACCTAAATGAGAAATATTAATACAGCATGTTATGATGTTATGGTATAAGATATCATCGACATGTCTGCCGCGGAGTTTACACAAGTTAAGTGACATAAGTAAACCAGTTTGTTATACGGTGAATGTTGAGCATCATATAAATATAAGGCATGTTAAACATCGTCGTTGTCCTTCTCGCACTCATTTGTTATGCTTCTTTAAAACGTATATAACCAATGTGTTCTTTCATGCACGTTTCCATATTCATAGAATCCTATCTAACTTGTTAGGTTAATAACGAAAAAATTCGTTAACTCTTCAATTATACTGGTGCCAGCGGTCAGTGAAATTCTTAGGAAAGTCTTTTATATATGTATTACGGTGCTTAGTACGAGGTTTTTATATCTTCTTACTCCTTGAAAATAACTGCAATTCATCACCAGGATTAAAATTGACCCAACAAAGAACTGCTCTCCAAAATTTCCTCATCAAACAGCGTGCTTTTCTTCACCGTCTATTTTGTTCAGCTCCAATCCTTCAATTCAATTTTGGTTCGCTCTAATGGAGTTTTCTAATTGATACAACTTATTTGGTTAATAACGCGTGTTAGTGCATCATGTCAGAATCCCGCTTTTTGTCCTTAATTCGTACAGTTATGAAATATTCTAATAATAGATATTTTGTTTGTGGGTTCTAGAATTCTAATTTATTTCGAATAACTGTAGGTCCAAGAAGGAATCACTTTTAAGATTGTTTGTTTAGAAACGAATTGATTGAACGCTAGATGAAATAAAAAGAAAATATTCTCCGTCCTTCACACTAACCTACATTTCTATGCTAATTGTAACGTTTATCATTAAATATGAAACGAACTTTCCGTTATGTTGGACTTGTCCATCTCGCCATGAAAAAAAATTGGGATGGAACAACCAAAGGAGTGAGGGTTGATAGTCGGAAACTGCACCACATTTGCTTTGCTAATGATATCGCCCTTATAACATTAAGGATGATTGAGGTTGAGCAAATGATAACCGACTTTGACAACACATCCGGAAATGTTGGTTAATGACTAAATCTCACCAAAACGATGTTGATGTCTAACGAAATTATTTTTGATGCACCATTTACGCTTAACAAATAAACACCTCCGAATGGTTCAGCTATGAACCTGAGCCGAGGAGTGAAATTGAGGAAAGACTTGCTCCTCGAGCTCAGCAAGAAAAAACGAGAGGAATGAAGAGGTTTCAAGAGTATCGAAAATGTAGTAAAGAAGACGAAGAATATTCTACTTCAGGTTCACATTATGACTCAATTATTCTTCCTGCCTTAATCAATGCCAGACGAGATCTGGGTCATTACGCAAGCATAATGAAAACTTACTCAGCGTTAGCGAAAGTGTAGTCGAAAGGGCGACGCAAGGGGTAACCCATATCACGCAAGTGAAAGAGGAAATTTGAAGCTACATGATCTACAAACATCTACAAACTACATAGCAGTGTAGGTAGTGTGAATAGAGAGAGAATATTTTCTATTTACGTCATCTAGCGTTCAATCAATTCGTTTATAAACAGACAACCTTAAAATTGATTCCTTCTTGAACTTACAATTATTCGAAATAAGTTGGAATTCTAGAACCCACAAACAAAATATCTATTATCAGACCATTTCATAATTGTATGAATTGAGGACAAAAAGCGGGACTCTGACATGATGCACTAACACGCGTTATTAAACAAATAAGCTGTATCAATTAGAAAACTTCATTAGAGCGACACAAAATAGAATTGAAGGATTGGAGCTAAACAAAATAGACGGTGAAGAAAATTTGTTGTTTAATCGCACATTTCACTCAATTTTAAACAGTAATGAATTTCTAGATACACAGAATTTTCCTCCAAGCTTCGAATATTGCTTGTCTCGAACGATAGCTGACAGTCCCGCGTTCCACTAAACGAAGATTTTTAAGAAGGTAATGATAAGAAGTTCACTCTTCTCCAAAGCTTGACCACCTCGTATTCCTAGTTTCGAATTACAATGTTCAGAAAGAGTTCTTAAACAACATGTTCTGTAAGTTGAGAAAAGCTCATGATTTTTACCTGCAACCCAAGCTAAGAATAAAATTGCCACCGTTTCAATACTATGCCATCAACTGTCAAGAAATGACAACTTGCTAATGCCCGAGAACATTATTGACGCTGAACAGAAAGAAAATCTCGCCTAGCCAACAAATTATGAGTCAGGTGAAAACAGTTCCGGCCCCGGCACAATTTTTCGTCACCTCAACGAGATCCATTACGTTGTATGATAACGAAAAACACAGGTGAATAAATGACTCAAAAATGGTTACAAAATTTCTAACGTTGAACAATATTATTAAGAGTGAATGGCTTCTATAAGTACAGAAAATCAAGGGGAGATTCTTAAAGTGTGAAACGCAGTCCAATCGAAACAATACAACCTATTGTGCAATATAAGCACGAAATGTAGAAAATAAAAATTTTGCTAAAGGTGCTAAATCTAACCCTGAAATTTTAGCAGCCTCTCCGTACTCGTCCTACCCAACGATGCCGTATCGGGGGCTCTCTCGGGGTCAGGGGAATGAGGCACATTTGTTATACTGTGTTTGGCGTTTTTTGTACCCACGGGGAAACTTGCCGGGCTCTGACCATGGGGGCTAAATATACTCGTGAGTAGCTTGCCAGTCTTTCCCAGAGTTCAGATGAGTGGACATGGCGCTTATTTGTGGAGGAGACTCCTAACCGCGTCCCATGTACTTCTAGTCAATTGCTTGCAGACTTTTGGCCGAATTGACTTGTAGAATACAATCTGCACTGCAAGAGCATATCCACGCACGCATGCACGAACATGTCTACACAGAAACAGAAAGTATGTGCCAAATCGGCGCAGCAGAAAAAGGGAGTCCATCCCCTTAATCCACCTGCTGCTCTGGACAGCACAAGGTCGCTTTTGGTCCGCGTTTCACCCCCTATCCGCCACCTGGGACACGCCACGTAGCCTCGCGACTGCCGGCTCGAGATCCATCCGTGAGGAAAAACCTCAGTGAATGGAGATCCGCGGAATGATACTATTCCGAACGACTATTTTATTTAATTTTGCTTTTGTTATGTAACTAGTCAATAATATGTGTGATATGTGCATGGTGAACTCATATTTCTAGTTTTCAGAGTACTGGCAATTCGTATACTATTCAAGTTTACATCTAAATTGAATTCCCGTCATGCCTTATCTTCTACTCCATCTATTAGATGGTAGTAGCTGTTGTACAGTGTGGTTTTTTATTTCGTCTACTAGACAGATGTCAATGAAATGTTAATGTATGCGTCTCATAAAATTCTACAATTTAAGCATGTGTGGTTTAGATACCTTCTTTTTTCCAATCTTTGTTGGCCCAAGTTGTTTAAGTTTTAAGTTCTGTTGTTGGCTGAATCGTTTACTTCTTACATTTCCTCGCAGCTCTTTATATATGTCTTTCATTTCTAGCGGAATAGAGGGTTGCATCAATGACTTCCTGGGCAATAATCTATGCATAGTATGAGTCGTCATAGTACTAGAATCTTGTTAAATACATTCTTCTCCTCATCAACGTAATCTATTAAGACGGACGGACAGGTGTTTTTTCTTTCGCTTGTTAATATTTTCTATTCATAGTAAGTTTATTTACCTTTTCTGGTTTTATGCTTTTTCCCGCATTTTCCACACAGGTGTTTTTTGCGTGGGAGGTTTTTTTCGTTTAAAAGTTGCTGAACATTTTGATGCGCATGTTTTTTTTATCCATGTTGTCAGCATTTCTAGGCTTAGTACCATAGAATAAATAACAGCATAAATAAAATTCACTAATTTAATCTTATAAAACACCCCCAGTTCCATGATTGCGTTGTGCTATAACGTCGGAAGTCTTGTAGTGAGCCTGAAATAATCCTCTATTATCAACTTGCCAAAAGTCTGTAATAATGCCGATTAACCGCTTACTACTTCTACTTTGTTGTGGTGTAATCTAGTGTGTTATTGAATAAGTAATTATTCTTAATAAAAATGCAGACTTAAACGAAAAAGAGGAACTCGGATATGCAATATGTATTGACTTTCTAGTGTCATTAATAACTTGAAGACACTTTTTAATGATCTGTCGTCGTTTGGTTGTCGAAAGCTATCTGATTTGTGGCAATGCTTAAAATTTGCTTACTTAAAATATTCTATCTACAAGCTTTGATAATCTCGGATAAATTTTTATCGAATTTTGTGCGTGCTTTAGGTTTCATGAGGTAAAAGTTCCAATAAAACAGTACTTTTTAGAAGAAGACCAGAGAAAATTTGACCCCATGCTCTTTTTTCTTAGAGATATTATTAGATGTAGGTGTTTATGAAATTTTGAAAATAACTAACGAGGTGGAAATACTGTGGCTCACAAATCCATCTCATCTTTTCTTTAAGCCACAGTGCTTTTTAAAGTGTGCTTTTTAAAAGAGGTGGTGATTTCTTGGCTTCAACATACAAAGACTTGAATGTTGAGGATTCTTACATTGTTTGGATAAAATTCATTATTTTAAAATTTTAGAGATGGGCGGATAAACACAAACATCGTTGTGTCTTCGAAATTAAATGTATTGTTTCTGGACTATTTGTATGAAATGTTCGGTAAACTAACAAATACTGCCGATAATATTTGAGAGAGAGAGAGAAAGAGAGTGATGAGATTTATGAATAAAAAACCAAACAGACCTTCATGACCTTACTCTGTTTTCTTCCTAATGTCGGAGAACTACACCTGGCCACCAGGGAATGGGTAGGATCGGATTTTTTGATGCAATATAATACAATTTTTCTACAAACGCCTTTACCTGTGATTAATTTAGTGGAAAATTCTACGGTGCTGTTTATCTTAAGAAAAACAAAGGTTCGTAACTTAAAATATAAATGTGCCAACTTTCCTACTAAGTCGGCTGTAAACGTAGATGGCTGTGCTTCTTTTTAAGCAATAATAATTTTTGCAAAGTGAACTACTTTGACGCATGAGCTGAGCAAATTCAATGCGATACATCAGGTACTATATTTTAGAGGTTTTTATTATTATTAGTGCTGTTTATCCACACATTTTTGTTTTTCTATGAAGCATTATTGTATTGTATTAAAACTGAAAATTTCTTTGCTAGATGGTAATATTTAGATAAGATCAAAATTGTTTGGAAGTGGACTTCTTGTCGAATTTATAGCTAAATGAAACCAACTTATGCAAAGCACAGCAAATGTGTGTGCTAATGTGTTGCTTAAGGTTTTTAAATGCGGAAGAATTGAAGGTATTAAAAGTAAAAGCAACCAAAGAGATGTGAGCAACTGTGAATGTACATGCTGTACTTTTATACCTTAGAAACACTAAATCTTTTTTTTTATCGAAAACGGTTTACCCAGGATTATTTTCAGGTACTTGTGAATATGCGAGGGTTTCTAAAGTTAATAGAAAGCGCAAACCATGTTTTTCGACGACAGCCACGGTTAACTGCCAAACTTGAACAGGAACCTGTTGCTTCTTATTTCCCGATGAACGCAATATAATATCTTTTGGCAATTAAAAAAACCTGCTGACAGAGAATGTGTTCGTTCCATTTTCATAGTTTGACTGATTACCTTTTGTTATTTGAGACTTCTTTTTTGTGTTAAATCTAATGTGTGTTTGTTGTTTCATTGTTTTCAATTTATTGCATAAATTAAGGATTTGTTTTGGCAATCGTTGATAAGAGGAACTTCAATTTTCCTGTGAGATCAACTCACCATTGTTACATTACATCTTAATGAAAACGTGAATTATGAAAAAGGATAAAGGATAAGGAAATTATTGTCGATAAATCCCTTAAAGATGTGCCATGCGTTCTATTTCATCAGACATCATGGAGGTTCATGGGAATGCATTTCTGGCCTATACAATGACTCACGGTGGCCTACCCATATATTAATTCAGTGTTCTTTATTCATCCAGACAAGTTTAATATGCAACCATCAAAGGGATGGAACGCTTGTTGAGCAGAATCGAATCAACAATTTTTTTTAGAATGCAATACAGAGCGTATGTAAAGGAGAAGCTAACGATATTTATGTCTGCCTATAATCTCTTTTTCTTTGATTGTCTCTACCACAATTAACAATCCATTTTTATCCCATTACTATCAATCTGCTTTTGTTCAACTAATGCTGTTTAATGGATAGAATCTTACCGATTGTTTATATTCCAGGTTTTTTTCAAAATGCTTCAATCTATTTAATCATTCATGATGACATTGATTTGTGATCACCTCTATTACTTTCCATTTTGACGTCCATTGACTGAATCCAGTGTGCGCCAGCATTCCTGATTTACCAATTTTGCTTGCATCTCTAGAAATGGACAGATTTGGCCGATTTAAACCGGCATGAAATACGCTGACAATAGTATGTTTCTAGTCTGCCAGCGTCTCATATGCAATAACTTTTTGACATTGGCTTTCTAAAAACGGTGCAGAGGGTCATCTGGTGCAACCTCATCGGTGGCACTTGATGACACCAAAGGTCTGGTAGTTGATGGCACCTAGTACCCAACTCAGCGCGTCATCCGCCAAAGGCGGAGCGCTTGAGGCCACCGTCAAAGCGGTCGTTTGCACCTCCTAGCCAATTTTTGGAGAGAATCGAAAGAGTCTGAATAGATGTGGTAAAAGGATATGTGAAAATATGTTGTACAGCAACTGATATTGATGGCAATGGTGGGTAATTGTTGGAATTGTTGAAAGACGGCAATACCCAACACGTCATTGTGAAGTGAAACTACTCATCCCGCTATGAAATCAACGAAAAGGCTTTGGGTAGCAATAAGAGTGAACTAAGAAATTGGGTAACAATTTTCTCAATTGTAGCGTGTTTCTCATATATCCACTGAGTAATTTCAAGCCTTAGAGACTTCGAGTTGATTGCAAAGACATCCTGAAAAGTCCGAATCCGGATACATGCGATCATCGTTTTCGTTTAATGTTAGATCTTTAGCATGTTTTCGATGTTCTCGGTGAATGTCCTCTATGTTCTTTTAGTAAGGTATCGAGTTAGTTGCAATATTAAGTTAAAAGCCTATTATGAAGACGCGCAATTTTAAAATTATGTGCATTGAATATTATCGTGAAAGCAAACCTGAAACTTTATGAATTCATAAAATAGGATGGAATTGAGGCGACTTGCTGCTGCGATGTTGAACTGCTGTGAAGGTAAAATGAGTACTCAGTAGGTCTGTTCAAACGGACTATTCATGAACTAGAGCGGAAGTGCGGATGAATGTGTGGAATGTATGAGAATAGTCGAAAGAAAGAACTCTTCACAAAGAACAACGCTTCACCAAACATTGAACAAGTAATGCTGGAAAACTTCATGAGGTTGTCTGTTAACATGCAACAGGCCAACGCTCATTGTTGAAGAGGTTAAACCGCTTGTTTCCAATGTAGCAGTAGTCCACTGCGACGAGAGCACTTCGCTATAAATGGTTTTCTTGCGGAAAATTCGACTGCATGAAATACAAGTTTTACGCCACAGCCTGAAGTAAAAGTGCATCCACGTTCAGGTAAGCTGAAAATTCAGCTGCAGATTTACTATTACCGCATTGCTACAACTAAGGTCTTTGGAAGTATTTGTACCAAAAAAACCTTACAAGAAAAGGTGTTGTAGTCATTCCAAACGATCAATACTCCAGTATGGAGTCGTAATGACTGAGGAGAATTTAAATGCAAGTAAGACGAGAAAATAAATTCTTTTTTAACAGATAATGACGTTAGCTTAAGGGATGGCCTGGCGAAGTGTCTGCACTTTAGAACATTATTCCTTCCTTTATTACGTATGTACTGATGAAGGTGCAATAAAATATTGTAAACTAGGCCGGACGATGATTTCAGTTTTGTTTTAGAAGCCATATGGAAACGACAATACAAAAAAGATTGAATGGCAGTCGAAGGCGTAACATGACGCCGCGGTGCTTTAAGGTATCAAGCAAAAACTTTGTGCGGTGATAGCACTCTTTAACCAACAGTTCTACCTAGTTTCTAAGGAGAGTTCCTAACGAACGGCTTAATGTATGTGAACCTACAAAGAGAAAAGTTCAAGTTGAAGATTTTTCAAGAATCGCAACTTTGTTAGCTTATTTCATGTTCTCGGCAAGTTGGTTTGTCGTCAGTTCCCAGTTCAGCGCTTAAATGAATAATAACTGATTATATCTAAATGTGTGATCATTGTCGAAGACCCCAACACAATCTAAAGGCTGCTTAATAATGGACCAATTTTAATAAAGGGATTTAAAATTCTGGACAATAATGGTGTGTTGTTCATTAGAAAGTAAAGCTCTGCTGTAAATTTTGGCAAACTAAGGAGAGAAAGAAAACTAATTCCGTGATTTCTCTTGCTTTCAGCAGAATAGAGGTAGCATTTGCTTCTGAGGGGAGTTCTTGCGATTAGTTTGGTGTTCACTTGGAAAAAAAAATCCCTTCTAAGTAGATTAAATAATAATGTACTCTGCGGTAAGAACTTTTATCATTGCTAAGAATTACAGCGCCTGCAAGTTGTACTATCGGGTGTACAATCGACACAGAACGTTGTGGTATAGGTGGAATTTGATGAAAAAGAGCAATCCAGAAGTTGACAATCAATCCTTAGATTGTTTCCCTGTAACGGCGACGCTCTATATGGCATCATTTCCAGTATTTGGTGCGTGAAATAAAGTTTTGTTGCCAACTGATGTAATTTACATAGACCTATCACACAGGAGTGCTTATATTTTTAACGACTAAGGCACCTCCTTTTGTGAGAATACCTTTACACTACATTACACTTCAAGTGAGTTTATGTGAAAGGCATCCTGCATTGTTTTTGCTTTTTGTTCTTGAGAACAATTGATAAGTGGTAAACAATAAGCTTTGTTAGAGCTTAGAAGGTGTTCAATTAATTTCACAGTCAAAAATGTAAACAGCGTGCCAAAAATAAACTTGTCAGCCGTGGATCAATGATGCCATAATGAACCTCAGCACATAAATTAAACCTTCTTAAACAACCCGTGATTTATCTTCACTACATCATCTTTCCCTCAATTTCTAAAATGATAGATTGAAAAGTGCTCACGAAATATTGGCAGGTGGCAAAGAAAAGGTAAGAACTCAAAAGCTTTTGTTTTGCATCCGTGAAGCAACTGGAGAAAGAATCATTTATTCTTTATTAACAATACCAAATCTAAATGTTTCTTTCTGCTTTTTTTGCACGGATTAGTCCAGTAGAAAGCAATTTTCGCTAACGTCTTCAAGGGTGGTTGTAATCAATTTTGGCAAGATTGTTTCGCCTTCACGAACCCCTCTCTTTACGTTAAGCTAGATATTGTCGTAAAATGGTGATATAGTAAGCGTGAATTCTTCATATAACTCACGAAGAATTTTTATATATTGAGCAGCGAAACCCTGCCTTCCAAAACTTCAGTTACCAATTTTGTCTCAAAGGAGTTAAAGGCTTTCTTCAAGTCGATGAAAATGAGACAGCGCCGTACCTCATACTCTCATTATGCTCCAATGAGTCTCGTTATTGCATGGATGTCGTCCATCTCGCTGAACTTTTTTCGAATACCCTACTTTCTGGTACTTCGTCTATTGTTGTGTCAATCCTGTTGAGGATTACTCGTGTAAAGAGTTTGTAAACGACGGAAACAGGCAGATTGCGCGATGACTGCCAATTTTGTCATGGAGGTTTCTCTTTTTGTTCAACAACAAAGTTTTATTGGTCTTTCATTCATTTGGAACCTTGCACTCTGACAGGTCGCCTGTGTGTGTGAAAGACGAGCCAGTGCGTTGATGAAGACTGGTGGAAGGTTCTTCATATGCTCGGGTTTTATCCTATCGAGGCTGGATGTTGTTCGACTTCTCAGCAATGAGTCAATCTGTCGAATTTTAGAAAGGAGAAGTGGTAGAACGACATACCTTTATCAATTTTATATGTAGGAAAGAGGACGTGGCTGTTGAACCGATTAGAGAAGTAAACGTGGATGATTTTCTCCATTGCCTTCTTGAAGCTGTAAGTGTTCCGTCTGGGCGTCATGGTACAATTATATTGGTTTTATAGTTCGTGAGGCCTCGCCTGGTATTGCGAATGCTCTTAAACTTCAGCAGCTTCGGCCATTATTGCAGCTATTCTCTCCTTGAGGTTTTTTATTGCTTTTCTGCCCAGTTTTGCGTGTTCGGACGTGAGTTGCGCCTGCTTGCGACTAGCGCAATCACTAACGTGAGGGTGTCGAATAAGCCGGATGTGTTTTTTATTTATGTTGTCGATAACGGAAACTTTCCATAGGCAAACTATTGATTTGTTAAAGGCCAGTCAACAGTGGGTTTGGGATTTCGTTTTTGAACATTGTGGCTTTCTCATCTTTCCAAAATAGATAAAAGGTGCACGAAATAAGCGATGGTCTGATCCGTGTGAAACTTTGGAACAACAGCGACATGGGTTAGGCAGAACCTTCGGTTTACTAATATGGCCTATTTCGTTGTCGCACTCTTCATTAGGGTATTCTCACGTCCAACTGTGAGAGAAAGAATTTTGGATCCTTGAGCTTCCATGGGTGGTCTTTGTGGTCATAGTAAACTCAGATAGTCTCTCACCCTGCTCCACTCCAATCTCTGGGTCCCAATATGGTGTTCTTCAGACGTTCTTCTCGGTCTAATCTTAGCGTTGAAATCCCCAGTGACACATTGAGAAAGATATGGTCTTTTCTGTAAAACTTTTACCAATCTACATAAAACGCTTCAACCACGTCTTTGCGGTAGCTTGTGGGTGCGTAGACGACGAAGATAGTCAAAGCTGGCATTGTTCCACATCTCTTTAAAGGCCTACATCAACAAGTCGTTAACAGAGGATTTAGATAAGAGTGATCTTGCACGGTAGGTATAGATCGTCACCTTAGCCCTTTAACATTTAGGTAGCCTAGAATGGCTCTGAGATTTCAGCAACTTCTTAGTACACTATCCTACCCAACGCTGTCATCACCTGTATAACCTGTATTCCCATTGACCTTCGAGCTTCAAAAAATGGAATAAATGGAATCTGCTATGAATGTAATAATAGACTGGTTACCTTGCCAATTTGCTTGTGGCTTTAATTTTTGTAGAATGAGATTGTTTTATAAATTCTCCGCTTCTATGGGACATCCATATTTCTCCTGTTTAGCTTTTTTTCTTTATATACTAGTATAACTATTATATTATGCTCACCTTTGTTATTAATTTAGTAGTTAATATACTTATTACTTTGAACATTGCTGAACGCAGGTGGAACAGTCGCTACAGTACTTGTTTTCAATCCTTCTGTACAATATTGCCCAATGTACATCCATTGATGCTGCTACTGTGAAGCTTATGATAAAACACTTTCGACGCACTCTTTGTTTGTTATTTATGCTTTGTTTGATTTCAAAGTAGTCACAAAAGAACTATTAGGCCATTTAAGAAGGGTATCAATAATTAATGTCAGATGCACATATCACAGCTTGTATTAAACTTTGAAAACCAGAGTGAAAAAGTTTTCACATCTTTGCCAGCAAATTCTTTTATTCAGTCACGACAACCATTCCAGGTTTCTTAAAAAATTATATTTTATATAATCGTAAATCCTGAATAGGTTACTCTCTGCTACCTATCGCAGGTTGCCAACCGGAAACGACATCAAGGACCCAGGAAAGTATAACTCAAATATTGGAGGAGTGGGTGTCAAACTCTACACCTACAATTTCGTAAGAAACACAATTGGATGACCAACGGCAAGTGCGTGAGACAAACAAAGCAATGGGCACAGTTGGTATGGTGGAAAATTCGTGACCCCCGCAAAGAGCAATCGTGGTTCGAAGTCCACCTCGCGCTTCGAGTTTTTCTAATATCTCAGCACCATTGCAGTTTTATACCGAATAATGCCACTAACGAAGAAACAATAGGCAGTTAATGAAAAGAAGTACGGGTAGTTTTGAATAGCGATAGACTTAGGACAACATTGTACAGTGGTGGTTCATTCTAATGGCAAGAACGGTGCAACATAAATGAGCCGTGCTGTATGACGCCACTTCATTTGTTCGCTGCTTCGGTCCACTCAATTCTATTCCACTCGATGATTACCAAGAGCTACGTGGCAAGATATATCTACTGTGGGATTCGATTTAATTCATCGCTGGACTTTAACGCTGAAACATTAGAAATGATAGAGATTTGTATACATATAATTTAAGTTTAAGGCCATTGTACGGAAATAGGTCGTCCTGACATTTGTTCATTACAAGCTTCATGGTTTCATAGTTTAGCCTTATAATTCGCAGTATGAGCTTCATATTTATTGGTTTTTCGATGTGTTCATACAACAAAAGGTTTTTTCATAACATGTAACACCTTATTGGCACAAATATCAATGTCGAGTCGTTTAATTTTTTTGCCGCATTAAATCACTATCGCATTCGCATTAACCACAAAGTAGGTAAAAAATAAAGTCATAGTGCTCAAAGAAGTCGAGACGCCACCATTATGTGGCCAGCAATTCTAACAAGGATGCTATCAAGTAGTGATCCTAGCTGAAGCGAGGATTGTAGAAAGATTATTAGATGCTACTAAAAGAGGTTAAGGAGTCATTTTTAGAAAAGCAGTGCGTAAGACGACCTGCATTGACGCCCACAGGGAAGGGCTTTAGATGCAAAAAAAAGGAAAAGTGAAAAAAGTTGATGACTGAGCTTTAGGTATTTGCAACATTCCTTTTTTATAGTGATGTCAATTTTTATTTTTAACTGCCTATTTTTTTTGATTGGCAGTGTTATTATCAATCGAAACAACCGCTAAGACGCTGAAATGTTTGCAAAACTTGGGAACGGTGCGAACTTCCAACCAGATGATTGCCCTTTCCGGGGGTCACCTCTTTTGTGTATATCCAACTATCCAACTCCTCTATTGTCGCATGTTCCGAGGAACAGTTCGTCTCCGAAATCCAGATGGCCTTAAATGGACGGTGTCTTTCCGTCTCAGCCAGTCCGATGACGTCGTGGCTGATCTTGTTGGCCTGCATCAGCAAGTCCTCAACAGCGGATTCATATTCAAGCGATCATGGGTTGTAGGTACAGATCTTCATCTCAGTCTTGTTACATTTAAGCAGTCTGTAATGGCTATTTTCCGTGCCAAATCGAGTGATTCTTCTCTCTGTCCTCTCATATCTCAATAATATTGTAACAACCTCGTGTTTGCTTAAAGAAAAAAAATTTACAAGTATTGAACAATGCCGAGGTTAAGAGACAGTCGGTCCTGGGAATTA
This sequence comes from Mesoplodon mirus, assembly GCF_964341445.2. Classification (NCBI taxonomy): domain Eukaryota; kingdom Metazoa; phylum Chordata; class Mammalia; order Artiodactyla; family Ziphiidae; genus Mesoplodon; species Mesoplodon mirus. Next base: position 14,930 of record NW_028294049.1, on the reverse strand, counting down.
TGACATTATTGTTATATAACATCACATAAGGGCTTTTGGCCGAATTTACTTGTAGAATATAATCTGCACTGCACGAGCATGTCTACGCAGAAACAGAAGGTATTTGCCAAATCGGCGCAGCAGCAAAGGGAGTCCATCCTTAGGATCTACCTTCGTTTCAAGAAAGGACAAGGTCTCTTTTGGTTTGTGTTTGATTTCCTATCCGCCACCTGGCGACGCAGCATGTAGCCTCGCGACTAACTGGCTCGAGATCCATCAGTGAGGAAAAACTTCAGTGAGTGGAGATCCGTGGAAGCATCGTTTTATAGATGTACTTATTTCGTTCGAAATGAAAGGCAATTGGGAAAGGATCTTGTTATCGCTAGACTTATCGTTGTGTTTATCGCCTTTCCACTAAACCTATCCCGAGAAGCTACGATATGGTAACCGTTGGAAATGGCTATTTTCCGTGCCAAATCGAGTGATTCTTCTCTCTGTCCTCTCATACTATTGTAACAACCTCGTGTTTGCTTAAAGAAAAAAATTTACAAGTATTGAACGATGCCGAGGTTAAGAAACAGTCGGTCCTGGGAATTATGACATTATTGTTGTATAACATCACATAATAGTATAATATAATAGAAGACAAATGATTTCAAGGATCCAACTACAATACGATAAATACGATATTCAAAATTCCTTATTGCGACGTGTTGAACAATAAACACATAAATACAGACAATCCTATAAACTTTATTAATCAATAAATTCCTAAATAAAAAACGATAACGTAGAAAAACACCAATAACAAAATGTAACGGGATGAATGACGCGTTTTTAATTTTCCATTTCGCAGGCGTTCGTCTTTGAATGTCTAAAGTCACGAAAAAAAGAAGCAAACAAACAAGGGAAACGACATTAAAATACTAAATGCCGTATAAACAATATGGAACAAAAAGCTGTAGATTTGAAAAATTCAAAAAGATATCGGTGCATGTAAGAAATGTGGAGCACACACCCTTCAATCCAAAATCAAAGAAAAAACCCCACAGTTTATGAAGACTCTATCATGACAGTAAAAACACTTTATAATTGTCATCATGACAATTTAGTTTTTATCTGCTAGCGTATGTCGCACCTTCAATGGATTTTATGAATCGCTCATTTCACGAAATGATAAAATGAAAAAGAAAAGAAAATGGAAAATGCGACAAGACGAAAAGGATAAAGCTTTCAGAGTCGATTAATCGCTCAAAGATGCGCCATGCATTCGTCTTCACTAAACATCATTATGGTACTTTAACAACATTAGGCGTATACGGTAATTTGATGTGCCCTACAAATGGATCATGGGTCAGAGTTTTTATTCTCTAAATCCAGTATTTTGCCAATTTTTGAACTTCAGTTGGATAGAAAGCTTGGTTAGCTCAATGTTATGTTTATGTTTTATGTTGTTCAGTTAAACAATGAGAAATTGCGCTAAAACTGAAAATCACGACAGGCACGTGGCAAATCGGTGAAAAAATCAGGAAGAACAAGAACACCATTAAGTCAATATGTTCGAGCGATTCTTCTATTCATTTCCTCTTTTAAAAAACAAAAACACAAAACATGGAATATATGAATAAGGAGACTACAAAATCATTCGCTTTTGTATTTATAATAGCGAGAAATCTGATTGTGACAATAATGTCTTAAAAGACAAACTCGATATATGTAACATAAAGAAATTCTGTGCTTTATATATACACTATATGAGATTTAAAAGCGAGCTAAAGTCTCAGAAGGTTTGATGTTTTCGTCTTCAGTGATAGTAGAAACAATGGACCAAGAACAAGGGAAGCAATAGAAACAATGGACCAAGAACAAGGGAAGCAATATCGACTAATACTTTATGATTTTCAGTAGCTGCTAAATTGTCTGTTATCTCTATTAAGATAGCAAGAGGTAAGATCTTGATTCATTCATTCGACCACATAAGCGAATTCATTTGTTTCCTACCTCATTATGTTTAGATGAAATCATGCTACCATTCTGTTATTCCACATGTGCTGAGCACGTATAGAAATTCTTCTTCAGCTTTTCTTTTTGAAGACAGAATGGCAATAGAATTGTAAAAATACCGACATGCTATCCATGACGCTATATATAATATAACCGCTTAGTAATTGTTCACTTCAGGGAAGGAAAATGAGAAGAGGTAAAGAATTATGTGAGACCTCAAACTTTGGTCATGATACCTTTACATATAAGCATAATTGATACAAGAGTATCGAATTTGTGGGGTTTAAATGTATCAGTACCAGTAATAATGCGTAAAATATGCAAAGATGATATAAAGAGTTAGGGAAGAATAACAATAAGATATATAAAGCAGTACAATTTTTGCTTAAAGAGTGATTAAGAAGTACGAGGAAGATGAGAGATATTTGGCGCCAGAATTGTATGAGAAGACTTCTTCGACCCACAAGATCTCAAAAAACCTCTACAACGCGCATTTGCACTGAAATAATAATAAAGCTGCGAACAACGTATTTTTAGGAGAACCTTCCCAGTTTTTTTTCAGTTGAAGCACACAGTTTGGTGTATGTCAATAAAACCCTACACTCTCACCTAACACATTATTAGTATTGTAAATAAATAGAAAAGTATCCTTTATATTAAAAAGATTGCACAACATCTTTTTTTAACTCATCAATACTGCAGGAGTTATTTTCGTGGTCACCTTCGAGAAAAGTGACTCAGTAATTGAAAAGATTAATTTCTACACGGGATTATCGATTGTATGCATCCGGAATAGCAAGACTATATATAACTATAATAAAACTGCACCGAATTAATAATCCTTTTGATTTCATACATTATAAATACAGCTGCACTTATGAAAAAAAAGATTTATTGCCTTCAAAGTGTTCTATTACAGATATTCAGATTGCTTACTGCTCAAACGTTCTCGTCTTCCGAATGTCCTTAAATGCTGGTCCAGTCGATGATTTACGCTCAAATCTTGGCGCATTTCGGTTTCATCGCTCCCATTTCTATACTGAGTGAGTCGTAATTTTTGTAGGAAGCTTTTGGTGCTAGACACTCCGGTAAAAATTACTCGGAAACGAAGCGTTTAAAGGCTTAGTGAGCCTTCCATTGTTAGCGATCAAACCAAGAAGTAGCACGTGATGAACGGAATCACTACCACTGCACTACTATCCAATACCTGAAAATATACAAGCAAATACAAATAACAATTACATAATACATAATCATAAGCTTACATAGAGTAGAGAAAAGAAGGACGTAGAAAATTAGAACAAGAGGTAGGAAAAGTAAAAGAAAAGAAGCATAAAAGATACGTTCCAAAAATTCCCCACTTACCTTGACCACTGCTCTACCTAAAGTTAAGAAAATATGTAAACGGATTGTACAAAAGCACAATATCTCACCATTGTTGTTTCGTCCACTTTCACGTTTTAGTGATTGCATGATTCTGGATAAAGATTGTTCAATTTGCCAAGAAATACAACAGAAACTCATGTTCCAGAGCAGCAGCACATCTGGAAACTATTGCTGATAGAATGTGAACAGTCATAGAAGCGTTTCCAATCTACTAGCGATAATAAAAACACACCCATCTAGCATTTTGAGCTTTTCCTCTCCCTCAGGAAAAAAATTTTCCTTGAAAAGTTGAAGGTCTGTCAATTACAATCAACCTCTTTCACATGTGCTTTACTGCAGAATTATCTAGTCGCGCACTTTCTTGTAGTTGAGATGAGAGTGGAATAATTATTTCGACATCGCTAACATTTCGTAGGTATCGCCTTTTTTAGAACCTCGAATGGTCAAAGTTTACAGATAAGATATTCTGTCAAACACCTCAACCACTCCAGCACTATAAGCACTAAAGCCAAATTTCAAAAGCATCAGGAATAGCAACATCAAACACTCACCATTTGTTTACTCATAACTCAAACTTCCTTCATGGTTTTGATAAGAAGTTCCTAAAAGATTTAATATTTACACCTCAATACTCAGAGCTCACATGCATATAGGTCTAAGCTCAACCACACACTAAACTGTGTCATGGTATGTCGCTACTGCTCATTTAGCAAAGCATTGTTGCAAAGTCGTAATTTCAGCTGGACACAGACGACGTTGTAATTACTACAGTATTCCAATAAGTGAATAATCACCTGGTATTTCAACGCATTAGTATCAAGAAGAACTGCTTTTATCCGATGCAGTTCAGTAGCCGATACCAAACTTCCTTTCCACTTCACAGCCATAAATGAGTGCTGCCCAGTCGCTCTACATCGATGGCGACCTAATTATGGATTATGGGCAGCATCTGAAACACTACAAATTTCCATACACAAAAAGTAAGTAGTAATTTGAAGATTCCAGCGGAAAATACATTGGTAATTTTGCATTAAAAAGTACATAACTACGACGCAGCACTAAAGTACATTTAAACAATTTAAACATTATAAGAAAAAATTGTGTAATAGTAACTTATCATAAGCCAGTAATGATGTGGACAAGATAAAAACGAGAATTACTAAAAGCAAAGCTTTTAGCAAAAAAAAGCAATGGTAAAATAATCAAATACACAATTTATACATTTCTTGTAGAGAAATAATTGTTTGCCGTTTGATGGGACTGGATTGATTTGACGCTGTGGAGACCGCGTTTGCTGCCTCAGTCGTTGGTGGTTTGTGTAGTCCTTGAACGTACCCAGTTTTGCTCGCTTGTTTGCCACACGGGACTTGTCGAGATTGTTTGTTGGAAATGTGTTTAACAGCGAGAAGCAATATTATTGTTTAGATAGACTGCGACTACACCAACGTTTTACAATGCAGTAACTGTTATGAAGAACTGTAGAATAATATAAACATTAGTTGAACAATGAGAAGTTACAAAAGGTAAAAAGGGCGAAACAAACTAATTGTGGCGAGTCGACCACTCCATGGCCGTGTATTTGCTAAACTGGTGACCGCTCGCTGACCGCTTCACGTGCCGAGTTGGCAACCGCTGATTGGCTGGCCGCTTTGCATGGGCGGGGACGCCGATACGCATGAGGCATCTGCACGGGCTGTCATTGATGTTCGTCGACTTGTTGACATTTATAGTATTTTAGTGGACTCAAGTTCTCTCAAATTTAATTACAATAATGATATCTCGAGAATAACACAATCAGAAAGTACGAAGTTTCGTAGACCGCAGTAGTTCTTAAAACGGAAAATCCATTCAGATTCAATTCAGCAAGAACTAAATATGCTAGATGAGAATGAGATTTAGTTGAAAAGAAGCAAAGTTATAATAATGAGATACACAGGTTAATAACTTTAAAATTTTCTGGAGAATTATTCATTCTCTATATTTTCACTATTTTAAAAAACCTCAAACATTCGTAAATAAGCATTTATATAGGCAATATTATCATAACAATAAGGACATAGCGGTAATATGTTTATGTAAAAAATACAAACAGTAACAAGTATGTAAACGAAGATAATACGAAGAGAAAGATAACGCTTACAATATTACAGAATGTTCTGAAATGAATTAATGAAATAATATGACAGGAATAGTGAGATGTGAAAATTCAATACCATTTGCATACAAAAACTGAGAGCGAGTGGTTGGCGACGAAGCAGTGAGCAGAAATGGTATCGCGGAAAAGCACCTCTCTTTTAATACCACACTGCCACCGGATGTCGTCATTTAAAGGTCAGAACATGCTACCAGCGAATAACGTGCTCCATTGACACTCGTAGGATTGGGAGAAAGAGGTGATCGTATCCTCAAAACAATTATCAAAACAATTTTTTGTCCTTGTTATAATCAGTGTGACATTTATATCACGTTTTCTTTTACAGTTTACATTATTTCTACCTTTTATTAATGCTTTTTGTAGCCGGCGTGTTCAGTTAGAGCACAGTCAACTTCTTGTCTCCCATCGTACAATAATGATGGTTTTTTTAATGAAATGACGTCACTTTGGCATTTTATTTCTTAAACAAGTGTTCTTCACATTTGAATGTCGAAGAATCTACTATGGAAGAACCTTAGAGAACCATTTTTAAGTATTAAATAGCAGCTCGAAGAAAACTCGCAGTAGAGTTGTCATTAATAACGATGACATTCCTGTATGACAACTACTGATTTGTTTTAAATGTTTAAATCTGCGGAAAATTATTTGAGATAACAAGCCAACAATAATCTTAAACTGATTAATCCAGTTGAAAGTCTTTTATTTTTTTCATTTAGAAATTGGAAGAAATCGGCGTATCTTTTTTAGTGATCGAAGTTGGCAAGCAGTAGTTGTGCAGATCTATCGTCATCGAAATACCTCTGATTCTGTTTGAGATTGCAGGCAAGTTTTATTAATTTCTGAAAAAAAGGATCTATTATGTACACTTCTCTTTTTAACTCCTAAAACGATGATGAAAGTGTAAGAATACTACAGATAGAAAAACGAAGAGTTTGCCAATTGAATTTTTGTATTACAGATGATTTTAATATATCGTCGTACCTCATTTTGAAGTGAACATTGCATACCTGCGTAAATACCAGGAATGTTGAAGACCTGATTTTTCGATCCAGGTGTCGACAGCTAATAATCGGTTGTTTACAGGTGTGCCCCCAAAGGGTCAGTTGCAAATGCGAAACACTTATGCAATGGAATAGACTCTCGTTGAACTCTAGTCACAATTTGGTTGAGTAATGACAAATCGTTGTGTTAAACTTGTCCTCAGCTAACCATAGAGCGGTCCGGTGTGGTGTCACAAGGTATTGCGAAATAGCACCAGACATAGGTAGCTCCGCCCCTATTCCCTATAAAGTGATGAGCTATTTTGGATAAGTGATTCACTCACCAACTACCGCTTGGTCTCAACTGTTCGGCACCTTCCCTCATCCAAATATTGTTTTCCTTACTTATTTGTAATGAGTCATATTAATACTTGACATACATTCTCATATTGCCTATTTAAGCATATTGTAGAAGAATATATTTTTTTGTCTTGTTTGGCCGATGCACCAGTTGTAGAAGAATATATTTGTTTTGTCTTGGCCCGATGCACCAGTTGTAGAAGAATATATTTGTTTTGTTTGTTTGTTAGTAGTTTTGCGGTGTCGGGCCGGACTCGATAGGATTGATTTGAGTTGAGTTGCGTTGTTCGAATTGCTTTGACGTTGTTCAGACTGTGTTTGCTGCTTCAGTCGTTGATGATTTGGGTAGTCCTTGAACGTACCCGGTCTTGTTCGCTTGTTTGCCACGCTGGACTTGTTGAAGTTGATTGTGTGTTTGGAGTGTTTGTTCTCCACTAGGTTTTACCTCAAACTTGGGTAATTAAACCTTTATATACATTATACGTACATAACAATCAACGGCGATTGAGATCAACAATCTATATACAATGCACGGGTAATTGATACGAGGAGTGACAATAACGGCAATGGCTTTACGAGGGCCTACACCAATTGGTAACGAGATTTTGTGAACTAATATGGTTGAACATTGATCTGTGATTAGGCGTTGCTTAACAATGTACATACATGTAAATAATGTAGTAATGTATTCTACAGTGATAAGCAATATAATTATCTAGTTCAACTGGCGACTACATTAGCGTTTACAATGCGGATTTACTAACTACTATGAAGAATTATTATATTATAAAGTACAATGACAGCATCATGAGGAATAGAAGAGTCTTGTAAGCATTTACGAGAAGTTATGATGAATTAAAAGGGTGGCGAGAGAAATAAATGACCGCTCAATGGCCATACACTTGCTAGTTGTGTCGATCAGCTTGACCTCGAGCTTGAGAAGGGGTGGAGACTTCTGTTGGGCGGAGACTATACCGACGCTAACCTCGCCTGGGAATCCAACTATGCCAGCGGCAATTGTTTGTTGTGTAAATATTGCCTGTTGGTATTCCCTGTAGATATATGTCGACTTTGCGACATGGACGAGATCAGCGTTGCCCTTGGTATTTTCTGCTTTCGTTGACAAATTTGTCGAGTTCGTCGACACATATGTACTATCGAATGTATAAGTTATTCGATGTCTACTATATTATTAATTGTTGATGTAGCGTATATACGTTTATATCGCTACATATCATCATGGTCAAGCATCTGATCATCAACTAGTCGCTGTACAAAACAAATATTTTGCTGCACTAGGTGAGTTCTGTATCCTTTCGGAATTTATTTATTCGAAAAAAAAACGGACAAGAATTTAAACCTATTTTAAACATTTACTTATTTCTAAACCATACGTGCTGAAAAACCATGCCGTTATACAATACACTATGTTGCAAAACTGCAAAACGAAAATTTAGGCACTAATTAGAAGACGGTTGTTGTTGTGTACGGTCATCTAGACGTACAGCCGTAGGAGAAGATGGTCCAAGTTCCATTTTTATCTTCGAGCAATGTAACCCTTTAACTACTTGTGAAGTCTCCTATTTTTATCACGGATGAATAACTGATGCGCTCGAATTAGTAATAATTTCATGAATGCAGTGCATCTAAGGTTCACTGATGATAAACTTATGCTTGTATTTACGAATTTCTTTTTTTGCTGTGGATAATTGTTTTTCATTATAAGATGTGGGTATTATAAGATTTTTATATTATAAGATGTGGATATCGAGCTGCACACGTTATTTAATAATGTCAGTCAACCTTATGTTATGGTGGACGTTCTCTTTATTCGTTCATATGCTTTGGTAATGAAATTTTTTTCATTGATTTTTAAAGAGAATTAAGTAATGATAAAATCAGCAACACATTATTCTGAGCGAGAAGTGCATCGTTGAAGTGGATGAATTAATGCCGCACTCAGTTACTTTTCTAGGAACCAGTTGTTGCCTAGATTTTTAAAAGCTACCTATATCATCTGTTCTCCCATTGGAGGTCGATTAACTCGACAAGAGTGCCAGTAAATTCTTCATCCGCCACTGTCGTGTGCAAGAGAGGTCCAATTGTCTCTTCGTGCCCTAAGAACTCGTTAAGGAACATACCTTTCTTCTTCATATTCTTGAAGAACTTTGTCGTTTGATATACAATGGCAGGAAGTAGCGACTTTCGTCAATCGATTTCCGTTTATACGCATCACGCTTCGACATTTTCGCCTTCACAACCACGTCTCTGTTACTGAAAGTAAGTTGTAATTTCGATTTATCTCTTTCATTACCGTTATACGAAATACACCAACATTGCCGATCGACATCTGCAATGATCTATATATTAAGTAGCGACTTCTGGCTACCCAGAGCTTCTATCACCGCTTTTGTCTCAATGGAGTCAAAGGCTTTCTTGAAGTCGATGAAAGTGAGACGGAGCGTTTTATACTTTCGTGATACATCGATGAGTCCAGCTATTGTGTGGATGTGGTCTGTCGTGCTGAATGCTTTTCAAAACCCTGCTTGCTCTCATGATTGTACCTCGCACAATGTTATGCCAATCCTGTTGAGGATGACTCGATTAAAGAGTTTATAGACGACGGACAGCAGGCAGATTGTGCGATAATTGCCAATGTCGTGTAGGTCTCCCTTTTTGTACAACAACTCGGTTTTGCTGGTCGTCCATTGATTCGGAATCTTGCATTCTGACAGGTAGCGTGTGAAGATGCGAGCCAGTGTGTTGATGAGAACTGGCGGGAGGTTCTTCAGATGTTCAGGTCCTATTCTCTTTGGACCGGGTGTTGTTCGGCTTCTCAGAGATGAGACAGCATGTCGGATTTCGGAAGAGAGAACCGGTGGAATAGCATATTCGTCCTCTTTAATTTCATATGCAGGAAGGAGGACGTGGCTAAGAATTCAGAGTAATAGTCGTGGTTGATTTTCTCTATTGCCTTTCTTGAAGCTGTAAGTGTCTCGTCTGGACGTGGGAGTGCAGTCATCCTTGTTTTATACCTGGCAATGTCCCGACGGCGAAGCGAATGCTTTTCACAACCTCAGAAGCTTCAGCCTTTACTGCAGCTCTTCTCTTCCTGAGAACATCTTTTATGCCTTTTCGCAAAGCTTTTTTGAGTTCGGTCTCTTTTTCATTATGACTTACAGTTATCGCATTTTTGAGATCTTTGGAATTTCGGACGTTTGTTGGCTACCACATAGGGCTCGCGCGATTCCGCGTTGGCTTGTAGTCTCAAATATTTTTGGGCACGCATTTCTGTTGGTAATAACGATTTTGCATCCTTTATTGATGTTTACTATAACGGCATAATCTCAAAAGCTCATTAATAGTCTGAAAAAATCACAGTTTATGGTGGGTATGGAATTTCGTTCATTTAATTTTGCGGTTTTCTCTCTTCTGTGCAAAAAGAAATTTTGCGGGAAGAGGTGATGGTCCAAGTGTAAAATTTTTAAAACTTGCAACATCCATCAGGCAAGAGCTTCCATTTACTAGAAACATGTTTTATCCAATAAGAGAATCCGAAGTCGGACATTCATTGTGAGGCTTGTGGATTTATGAGCTTTATGGAGGTTTTGTCATCATCGTGCACTGAATCAGCCGCTCGTTTTGCTCTTCCATTCTAATTCGAAGTTTCGGGAGTTTTTGTTAATCTTTTCAAACATTTTACTGAGCCCAGTCTTACTGTTGAATTCGCGAACGATGACCCTCAAAGAAACTAGGGATAATTATTGAAAATTAGATTTCATTATCTTAACCTCTAAGAAGCCCACGATACGGCAGCGTTGGGTAGGACGAGGACGGAGAGGCTAGTAGAATTTCAAGACCATTTTAGGCTGCCTAAATGTGGTAGAAATAAGGTGACGATCTGTGCCTATAATGCAAGCTCATTTGCATCTTAGTCCTTTGTTGAGGACTCGTTGATGCAGGCCAATATGATCAGATATGACGTCATCATACAGAAAGACACCGTTCATTTAGCGACGTCTTCGAATCCGGAGAAGAACTGTTTCTATGAACATGAAACAGTAGATCAGCTGGCGGCTTGGTGGCGTTGACGTTCTCGTCAACACGAGTTCGGCCATAAAAATCGAATCGTTCGAACAACTCACGACTCGAATCGGACGGTTAAGGTTGAAGAAATGTGAGAATATGCCGGCTTTGAGTATTTTCGTTTCCTAGGCACCCGCATCAAGCTACGGCGAATACCAGGTCGAAACGTTTTATATGGATTTTAGAGAAGTTCGACAGAGAAGATCATACGTCCTTCAAAGTCATCATTGGCTATTTCAACGCTAAGATTGGTTCGATAAGAACGTCTGAAGAACATCACATTGGGACCCTAGATTAGAATGGATTTAGCAGAGTGGGAGACTATTTGAGTTTATCATTACGATCAAGGCCATCCATGGTAATTCACAGTTTTCAAAGCCGCACTCTCAACTCGGATGTGGGAATCGCCAATGGAGAGTCCCATAACGATATAGTAAGAAATATTTTAAACTCTCGTTGAAGTTGATTTCTTGACTTTGAAGTATGTTTGCGATTCATTTTTTATTCATTATTTCGATTTTAGTGCTATTCACTAAATTAGATTATATCGATGTGGCGATATACTTTTGTATTTTTATTTTTTGCAAATAGTTGACAGCGGTAAAGAAGTTGTTTTCTAGAGCACCGTATTACGATGTGCAGAGGGGTTCAGCTCGAAAATGATCACCAAAACTGGGGTGTTCAGAGTGTTCAAAATCTCAATGAGAAAGGCAGGCTAAAGCTGAACCTGTGCAATACCAGACACTGGCAAGCCACCTATGGTTACTTTAAAATATTTTAGAAATTCGTCATGCATCCCACTTAGCAAAAGTCGTAAAAATGACTGAATGTAACCTAACCTAAATGTAACTTACACAATGGCTTTCGGAATCTTACCGATATATCAAGCCGACGGTTTTCTTTTCCATAGAAGTGTGGTTTGCAGTCGCTCTTAGGATAGAGAGCTCTGTTTAGTCCTATCGAACCAATGACCCAAATTATGGTTGTGCAGTGATATTTTTGCTTAACATTAAATGGTGCATAGGTATTATCATTTTCAATCCACACACACTACAGAAAATGTAGAATAGCCATTTTTGTAATGATATTTGCTAAGGTAGCTCGACTAGTTTCGTAATTGAACAACTTTAATGAAGTACTGGTATCGATAAGGAGCTCGAATGCACTTCATGTTTTAACCAAGGAATTATAATGAGATTTTAATTTGAATTGAAAGAGTTGCACAATTACACAAAAACTGAACTCTTCCTTTGTTCTCCTGGTGAGCTGACTACACAGAGTAGATGCTTAGTTTAAAATAACAATAGTTACACAGAAATATAGTAAGAATTTCATTTATGGATATTAATTTTGGAGATCTATGGATGCTGGAAATACTTTAAGAATGTTGTAGTCCACGTAGTGAGATATCTATCGCGGATACGGCGCCGATTCATATTCGTAACAATTAACATAGATTTTTCTATATTCCCGCAAAGAATTTCCACTATATTTCTCTCTATGGTTCAGCACTTTATCGCGTCTAAGTGGTGTTCTGGGGTACTTAATTACCATACAGATCCGTGCATTCACTTTTCGTCCTGGTTACTATGAAGCGACTGCGCATAAAAAAAAGCCTTCAAATAAGAAACCAACCAGTTCATAGTCTTTCTTATGCTCAACACATAGCTCGCTTTTCTTTGAGAGCCATCCCGCTTACGACTCACGTATAGCACAGTGATTAGTGATGTCCTGCAATTTTAAGATAGAATGCATTGTTTACAGGTTGATCTTGATCCTCTTACGGAAACCAGGCCACCCATCCACAGGCTGTTTTAAACTTTCAAACAAGACAATTGGAGAATGAAAGCACTGATTTTTGTGCATCATTAGGTAACTATGTATTTTGCGCTTTATGCGGACATCTACGTTAACATCCTTTCACGAGTTTCTTCAATTTGAGCAGATTTGGAAAAATAAAATTGTAAATGATTTGTGCAAAATAAAGGGAAAGATTATTGTAATCTTTCTATTCGTCTCATTGCACGAAAATCGCCTTTTGTTCTCTTTTCAGCTAAAGTGCGCTATGTCTTAATGAGATAATCTCGAAAATTTTAAGACCTGTGGACAAGAGTGTCATAAGCCTCATTAGTACTAAAAACGATATATGATCCAGTTTTTTAGAGTCGAACTTTATCCCAGAACTTTACACGTGCGTTTAATGACAATCGTAGAGAGCTATGGATAAAAAGAAAATACCGCTTCGTTACGTTCTATTATGTAATTGATAGGCAATGGTGACTATCGCAGTGACTTGGAAACTCTGCATTTGCACTGGCACTCTTTGGCTACGGTTGGTCCAGGAATATGGAGCGTATTATGATATTATGATAAGTCAGGCCTACGCGAAAGATAACAAACCACCTACTCAAGATTTCTATGCGAACCAAAAGAAAGCTTTCGAGATAAATCAGCGTCACCCATTTGTGAAGGAGCTGTGATGATTCAATGCTAATAAATAGTTTCAGAAAGCATTCCTCTTGTTTAGTCAGGTTATTTTCTTTAGTGAAAGCTTGTATTTTATTATCTTATTAAGAATATAATGGCATGGAGAATACGTTCACGAGAACATCTTAAGCTGAGTTTGCGAAATATAACAAGTCTATGGTTTAGCAATCTACTAATGTTACTGTTGATGGCGAGGTTGGAGTAAAACCAGTCATTGAAATAGGCAATCTGCTGAAGTAGGCAACAATTTGAAATAGGCAAAAAAGAGTTTCAACGGCAAAATTACTTATTGCCATGTCAAAAAAAACTGCAAACCGATTCATATATTCGTTCGTTGCGGTTTTTTGACATGGTTAGAGGTGTACCATGAGGTTTACTTTTTTTTGAAAACAAAGAGTGGTGTTGATAGCAGGCATAAATGTATCGGTTATCTTAAACCACAAATTTAAAAAAATGGTTAGAAAGGAGAACTATATCTTTCATTACCGTGCTGAATTGTCCCTCAGATATACCCGAGAAGTATACAATCACGTGCTTCGATGCAACAGAGGTTGCCATTTAGTGTCGCTCGGTAATGTCAGTGACCAGCTCGCCCAGTTTGGAACTCATCATACAATTTGTCACCGTGGAAATTTTACAAATAAAGCACCTCGAATCACTTTGACGAGGTTCAACATAAATGTAGTCCCCTATGAACTGATGAGGGTTGCTAAAACAGTTTGCTCCTCAACCAAGAACTGAAGGCATCTAACAATATAGTTTAAAAAAGCAGAACTACATAATATAGTTAAATTGTTAAATATGAAACCTTATCGGTCTCTCCGCGCTCCATCCCTAAAATTGAGAGATGTTCTAGATTAGAAATCTGAAATCCAACGAAAATCATACCATTATCGCAGAGCCAGTCGTCTCTTAGATTAAAAATAATGATCTCGTCAACCGCACAGTGACTCACTTATCGTCAGGCTTCAGTTTCAGTGCGATATTATAATTTACATCGCCGATCTTTTGATTAATTTAAGCATGATACTATTTAGGTATAAATCTTTATAATTCCCAGTATAAATCTATAACGTGGTAAAAGAGCGCAATAAACACAAAGAAAAACCTTAGCAACAACGTTATCGAGCGTCTGATTTTTATTATTATTTTTATTATTTTATTTTTATTATTAAGCATTACAGCGTCGTCCTGCTTGTCTTAATCTCTTGAGATACGATCTGATGCTGCACTTCAAAACGTTTGATAATGCCTAGAATCATTAGTGTTCATGAACGCACAGTATAAGACGGCTAAAGAGAGAGAGAGAAATACCATGTAAGATCAAGTTCGCTAGGCAACTGTATTGTTGCAAGATACTCACCATGCTGCTGGATGCCATCCGATGTGATGGACATGACAAATTGGCGCTTCTTCTCCTTCTGTGCTGCATACCAATTCTAAGCGTCACATATTAACAAATTTAAAGAACACATCTGTTTCTTTATTTCCAA